>NW_015112936.1:155719-195322 GCF_001443285.1 Poecilia latipinna | reverse complement strand
TTTTTTTTTTTTTTTTTTAAAATTTTTTTCCTTGGGTAAAAATTTTTTTTTTTTTTTTTTTTTTTTTTTTATTGTTTGGTCTTTTCACAAGTTATGATTTTTAAAATTACTTCATTGGTTTTTGGATCTTTATAACAGCCTGGATTACTTTAAAGATGTTGTCATTTACTTTCGACAAGCAGTTCTTTTTTTAATAGTTTTTCTAGTAAAATTGGCACAACAATAAACTCAATCCTAAAAACGTTAATTACTAGCAATAATCACCACGTGGACATTATTATTTTCATTCATATTTGACTTTGCAGCATTTCACATTTACGTTATTTAAAAACAGATATCTTACTAGCAACAGTCAATAAGGGGTTTAGTCAAAACATATGGGTAAGTCTATCAACTATCTTGAATTTAATCAAGTCAGTTCAGTTCAATTAACATAAAAAAAAATAATAATCACTTTAATTCAATTTAGTTCAGATCAGATTATTAAACCAATAAAACAGCTGTTTGAATCTGAGAAATATTTAAAAGTTAGAAATGAAACTGTCAGTGAATTTAATCATTTCTCTTGTGAAACCAGTACAAATATGTTCTTCTGTGCGTGTGTGTGTATGCGTATGTACCTGCTGTGTTTTGTCATTGAAACAGACATAGAAATTAATCCAATAAATAATCAGTACATCTTCTGAAGAGCAACAGCATGCAACAATCCCACAACACACCCCACCTCTGTGGAGCTCTGTGTTCAAACTGGATCAAAGGAGAACCAAAAATGTGAAATTCATTTCACAACACAGTCAGAGGCAACAACAAAACAACAACGAAGGAAATTTTGCTCTGCCGCTATCACACTGTTCAGTTCTGAATGCTGACCTTAACTAAGGCAAATGCAGTATTTTACATCCTGTTCACGGTTCTTTTGTGACCTCCCGGTTAGTGATCGATGCAAGATTGAAACACTTTTAGGAGGCTAGTCCCTCCTGGACAAGCTTCACCGCTGTCCATTGTTTTCTCCATTTGTAGATAAAATCTCAAATAACTTCCACCTTCACCAGCATCTAACTGTGTGTGCATGTGCTTTGTGTTCTGTTTAACCTCTTGTGCCGGTGCTGTCACATCTCCTGTGCTGTACCATTCCATATACCTCCTCTCACCTATTCCCCACAGACTCATGGGATTCTGCTCTCCTATGACTTGTGGGTGAGTGTGACTCAGCACTGCATGGCCTGTCTCTTTTTTTCTCACTTTAACAGCCCTCAGCTCTCTGTAGTCCTTCAAGTATTCTCAGACAAACTCTTGATTTAGATTTAGAGAGGAGAGAGCGGGAGATTCCTCTTAGCTCTGGACCGATACTCTTTCTGAACATAAATCATTCAGAGAGGCGTATTTAGGGGTCAATGAAGTTTGATGAGCAGAGTGCAGGCTCTTTATGCCCTTGGGTCATGCTACACAAGGCATGGCTCAACAATAATTACAAGGATTAGGAAAGAAAAGCCTTTTGTTCTCTTCAGCTGAGCTCTTCTTAAAAAAAGTGCTTAACAGACAACAGGAAAAATTAAATCTAACACTAACACAGTCTTAGTCTTGCTCAATGCATGTTAAATATCTTTTTGTTGTTTGATTACATTCACAAGTATAGCACCATGACTTAAACTTTTATATTGTCCAGCTTTACTCAGAGATGGCATTTCGCAGTATAATCCAGGATGACACAAATGACTGCTAATCCACTATTCCTCCAATAAAAATGCTTTTAATAAATATTAAGACTAAGGAGCTGCATTTTAGTTCTTGGACCACACCAAGACACAGTTTTACTTCAGCTAACTTTGACTGATCCATAGTTGTGCAGGAAAAAATTCTGAATAGTTTTGAAATTTTGTTGACCGTGATGACACAACAAGCTACGACAAAATGTTTCCTACTAATTAACAAGTGGACTGACATTCTGCTTGTTTGAAATGTACAAGACCTTGCAAAACTGTTCTCTTATTGGGATTCAGGGGACCAACACAAAGTAATGCGTAAATAAGGAAGGAGCTGATACATTGGTTTAAGAACAACTGCAAATGTAAATCTTTGTGAAACCCAATTTAGCTCCAAGGATGTCTGCAGGTCTGTGGGGTTATTTCTCTACCAGCTTTACAAATCTACAGACTGAATGTTTTTTTATGCATTGTTCTGAGCTCCAGTTTCATCCAATGCAAACTGCTCATTGCATTTAGGTTGTGACTCTTCCTAGAAAATCCTTCCAGTCTCTCCTCAGTCACTTAAAGTCCCAAAAAACACACACTTCTAACAAATTGTGAAAAGAATGTTTTTGCAAGGCACTGCTATTAAAAGTAATTGAAAAGAAATCAGAATATTTTGAAAACATTGCCAGTTTTGAGAATATGTATGTTTCATGTTCCATTTATGCCAGTGAATTTTAGTTTTATTTTGACGAGGCTGCCATCTCCTAACGCATTGTCACACTTTCCTTCACTGTTTCATTATTTAGCATAAGTCATGTTGGGCCCATCTGTGAGAGCAGTCCAGCCAGCTCTGGAAGCGAAAGGAGCAAGACCGATGAAAACAGGTTTGTACTTTTTTTTTTTTGTGAAAACTAAATATTTGACAGGAAACAATATGCTCTGAAACTTCTCCTTCAATCTATGCTTAATTGGCTGATGTGACCTTGACTGTAGGCTGTTCCTGGGCACCATCGTTATTTGTAGCAAAACAATCCCAGAAGTGTTTGCCAGGACAGCGACGGCCCGCTTTAAGCTAAACTGCCCTCATAAATGGCATCAAACTTGCTTTTGACTTGTCAACAGCGCATGAAGGCACGGCCTCGTTGGAATCACAGGATGTTTGGGATTTTTTCTATGCTATACATGATTCAGCAATAATTACATCTGCTGCTGCGTCTTACTCCGGGGATTCCTAATTGCACATCGGGAGTTGTATTAGGCAGAGCACTAACTAACAAAGTGTGTTTCATTTTTTTGTAACCTAATTTTCAAAGCATCAAGCGGCATATTACCATAAGACAGAGACCTGATGGTCTTCTTAACTATGTTGCTTGGGGTTGATGGTAGTTTAATGCTTTGTAAGAAGATCCCTCTTTATACACTGACATGTTTTATATCCTATTCATGAACTAGAAAATTATATATTTTTTAAATGATTAATACTAATAGTATGTTTTTTTTATGTAGAAACATTAAAAAAAATGCTGTGTGTTTTTAAACTTCCCAAGACAAGTCACTGCTCATACTGCATTGCAGTTGAGTTCGGAAGCTGGAATTTCAGAGTCTACACCTGGAAAAATCAACAGAAACTACTCTAGTTTACAATTTAGACACAAAGAAAATGTGGCCAGCAAATCCCGGACCTCAAAATCCTATATGGCTGCTGTGTGCAAAAATCTTATCGCCATTAAAGTGATCGCCTCTGATGCAAATGCACCTCCACCACATGATGCTCCCACCTCCACATCTCCAAATCCTCCTACATTAAAGCTGATCTGGTGATTTCTGGGGGTTGTGCATTTTGGTTTTCTCCTTTGAACATACCTTGCTTATTGAAAACTATTGTTTTATTCTGGTATTATCTTAGCAAACTATTTCCTCCTGTATTTTACCTTCCTTACTACTAACATGTATTAACAAGAGTTTAGTTCTCTCTCTATTCAATGTTTTATGTTAAAGACAAACAACAACAAAAAAACAAGTTTCCTGACATAATGATAAATGAATCCATAATATAATTTTATAGCATGAGTAATAGCTGTCTAAGTAACTACTTGTTTTCTTACATGCAATAGGCCATTGACCTGGGCAGACTTTTTAAGGGAGAGTGCCATCTACATTTTGGCAGCTCGGCCTAATAGCTCTGCCATGCACATCCGGATGCCTCTATAGTCCAGGTTCCTCCAGTGCAGCCTGCAGAGAGAGGAAGAGTGACGTAGTCCACAGATGACCAGGGGGAAGAGATAAACATGCCGACATGATGTCATGACGAGTGAGACTGAGGAAACCGATTGAAGCACCAAGAGGTAGTAGCGAATGAAGCAATCAACAGAAACTCTCCTCTCCAGCGTCACTTCAGCACAACAACACAGGCAACATGAATGTGTTTGATACACAGACACCCCAAGTGGAAGCAGCTGTCACAGCTCCAAACTCCAAACAGTTTCCAAAACGCGTAAGAGATACGATGGGAAGGACAGCCACCCCTCTTCATGATTAGCCGGTTTGTGAAATTTCTGAAACTTTGGGTGTCTCTATTAACACACAGAAAGCCAGGATGCTAAAAAGTGACATGATGCCATTTAAGGTAAATAACACACATTTCCGAGTGGGTTCATTAGTATGACAAACTGTTGCTCTGTTCCAAGTATTTGTTACTTCAAGCTTCACCATGTGCTAATGATAAACACATGACATTGTATTGGGTTTTCAGTTCACCATCAGAGCCCCTGGCGAATCAGTGCTATCTACATACAGTAAAAACCAACTGCTACACATACCAATATAAATTATTATTCATTAAAGCTGTATTTATTCCTGTATCTTTAGACGTATCCTTTGTTTATCCCAGTTTCATCCAAGAATCTGTGTTCTTCTGAAATACTAACTGTGAAAAGGATGTGAACATTAATGAAAGCTAAACTTCAAAGTGACATGTACGTATATGTATATATACTGCCATATAGTCCTATTGCTTTTGTTGTGCTCGCCGAGCTGCACTACGACAACGTAAAAACAATCGCTTGTTTCGTTCTAATCACAATATTTGCACCGTGAGAATGATATAAAATTGAATCATTGTCTGACATAAACACTGTAACAAATTACTGAAAGAAAGTGAGATACGACAGAGAAATGGCGTTTCTTTCCAAACAGGCGCAGCTATTGAGAAAAAAATTAAAATAAAAAGGTTGCCAGGAAAAAGATGGACTGAAAGAGTGTAAATGAGATTTCCCTTTAAACCACTGGGGCATTGGACATTGTGTAGTGTATATGAACGATGTATGCCTTGTTCTTTTAATGAATAAAGTGTAGAAATAAGATTAAAACTTGTCGGTTGAAGAGATATGTCACAGTGTTGTAATAAACACTTGGAATTTACACTTTAGTTTGTGTCCTGTGTTGCTTTCATAATGTGCTGTAATGCAGCAATGCATTGTGGGGTGCGAAGTGTTGTCTGGTGCCAAGTTAGAGGGACCAACTAACCTAATAGTCAGTGATGTTGGACTGTGGGAGGACGCCAGGGTACCCGGTGAGAACCCACGCCCGTATGAGGAGAACATGCAATCTCCAACAAGAAAGACCTCTGGGTGGGACTTATGGCTATAAGGTAAGAGTGCTAGTACTTGAATTATCACAAAATCACTGGTACACTCATTTGTACTTCTGGAAAATCAAATAAAATAACAGCAACTGAAGCCTACTTTAAGTTATACTTCACTGTTTTAAGTTAAAGGTTGTGACAGCTTTAGTGGCCTTTATTTGACTTGTTAGACAGTAATGCAGGTTGTGAGAGAGAGGGAAAGTCTTTTCACTGAGTGTGGCAAGCATGACTGATCAAAACAAGAATGTCATCAAACACCAATCCCTTTTGTAGCAACTACTCTGCTCTTCTAATTCAATCAGAATGACAGATGCCTTGTGCTCATCAACACTCTGCCCTCACCTACCTGTAGGATCATGGACGTTATGCAAGCATGTCAGGTTGTGGTGGGGGTAAATGAGGTTTTCATGATTTATTAACTTCCCTTAATTTAATTATGGAATTCCATCTCATCACTCCTCACAGCAAACTGGACTGCAAGCGATGCAAAGTGCCACCATAAAAACTGAAAAACTGTTTCTGTCTCAAAGCTTTCTGCGTGTACCGCAGTCTCACTGTCATGTTAATGTTGCAACTATTCATTGTTTCAGTAAACCTGACATATGTAGTTTGGAAATTAGTAAACAAAACATACATTTTCTTAATTCACAGAATTGGATCGTAAACTTGAATTTACATTTGCTCACAAAGCTCAGCTTCTCCAAATTGAAAATATTTGACGTTTTCTTAGAGTTTTAGATTCAAGTGAAGAAACAATGCAAGGCAGAGAGTCGAACCCCACAGAACATCCAGATGACCAGGGTTGTGCGTAAAGATTTTATTTTTTTTTTTTTCCCCAGGTGAGCAAATGCGTTTTTTTTGTTTTTTTTTTAACAATACCACTGTCTTGTAACCCCGATCAAAGAATCCAAAAAGATAAAATATCAGTCAATATTTCCCCAATTGGTTCAGCAGTCTGTCACCTCCGCCAGCTTTGATTACAGTTTTAACCTTGTCATCCATGGCAGAGCCCTACCCTCAGGCAGAATCAAACTGGTAGGCTGCCAGTCCTATACAGGTGCTGGTCATAAAATTAGAATACCATGAAAAAGTAGATTTATTTCAGTAATTCCATTTAAAAAGTGAAACTTGTATATTATATTCATACATTACATACAAACTCATATTTCAAATGTTTATGTCGTTTAATTTTGATGATTACAAATGAAAATCTCAAATTCATCATATCAGAAAATTAGAATATTACTGAAGACCAATAAAAACAAAGGATTTATAGAAATGTTGGCCAACTGAAAAGTATGAGCATGTACAGCACTCAGTATTTAGTTGGGGCTCCTTTGGCCTGTATTACTGCAGCAATGCGGCGTGGCATGGAGTCGATCAGTCTGTGGCACTGCTCAGGTGTTATGATAGCCCAGGTTGCTCTAATAGTGGCTTTTAGCTCTTCTGAATTGTTGGGTCTGGTGTATTGCATCTTCTTCTTCACAATACCCCATAGATTTTCTATGGGGTTAAGGTCAGGAGAGTTTGCTGGCCAATTAAGAACAGGGATACCATGGTCCTTCAACCAGGTACTGGTAGCTTTGGCACTGTGTGCAGGTGCCAAGTCCTGTTGGAAAATGAAATCTGCATCTCCAAAAAGTTGGTCAGCAGCAGGAAGCATGAAGTGCTCTAAAACTTCCTGGTATGTGGCTGCGTTGACCCTGGACCTCAGAAAACACAATGGACCAACACCAGCAGATGACATGGCACCCCAAACCATCACTGACTGTGGAAACTTTACACTGGACTTCAAGCAACGTGGATGAAGTGCCTCTCTTCTTTTCCTCCAGACTCTGGGACCTTGATTTCCAAAGGAAATGCAAAATTTACTTTCATCAGAGAACATGACTTTGGACCACTCACCAGCAGTCCAGTCCTGTTTCTCTTTAGCCCAGGCAAGACGCTTCTGATGCTGTCTGTGGTTCAAGAGTGGCTTGACACAAGGAATGCGACAGCAGAAACCCATGTCTTTCATAAGTCTGTGTGTGGTGGTTCTTGAAGCACTCACTCCAGCTGCAGTCCACTCTTTGTGAATCTCCCCCACATTTTTGAATGGGTTTTGTTTCACAATCCTCTCCAGGGTGCATTATCTCTCTTGCTTGTACACTTTTTTCGACCACATCTTTTCCTTCCCTTCGCCTCTCTATTAATGTGCTTGGACACAGAGCTCTGTGAACAGCCAGCCTCTTTAGCGATGACCTTTTGTGTCTTGCCCTCCTTGTGCAAGGTGTCGATGGTCGTCTTTTGGACAACTGTCAAGTCAGCAGTCTTCCCCATGATTGTGCAGCCTATAGAACTAGACTGAAAGACCATTTAGAGGCCTTTGCAGGTGGATTGAGTTAATTAGCTGATTAGAGTGTGGTACCAGGTGCCATCAATTTTTAACCTTTTGACAATATTCTAATTTTCTGATATGATGAATTTGAGATTTTCATTTGTTGTCATTTGTAATCATCAAAATTAAACGACATAAACATTTGAAATACATGAGTTTGTATGTAATGTATGAATATAATATACAAGCTTCACTTTTTAAATGGAATTACTGAAATAAATCTACTTTTTCATGGTATTCTAATTTTATGACCAGCACCTGTACCTCATTGGCCACATATGAGCTGGCTTTCTCCTCTTCATCATACGAGATCACATTCAAGCTCAAGACTTCACTATTGCTGTATTTTGTAATTTATGCCAATGATACCTCAGATAAGGAAATTACATTATTGGCTGCACACTTGGCTGCTTTATTCTCACACTTCTTTTTTAAAAACATATTCGACATTGAGCAATGATATACAACTTGCAAGTCCAAGCAGAAACAAAAAAGTGTTACTGTAAAAATGTTCAACCTTTGTCCGTCATGCGGAGGTGTTTGTATGTGGATCCAATTGCAGAAAGGCAGAGACAGCTTGTAGGTGAAGAAGGTTTGAATGAAAGAAATTACAAAAAAAAAAAAAAAAACCTTACAACAATAACAGAGAGCCAGAGCTGAAACACAAACCATAACTCCAAAGGAAAAAAAACAGCAAGGAGAACACAGAATAGAAAGGGAAGTAACAGGGTCTATATACTGTTTAAATAATGTGAGGGTGAACGCTGGAACAAAAGACCTGGGCTGATGAGCTAACAGGCTGCAGGTGTGAGGGGGGAGAGAGAGAAACAATGGCACAGGGGCAAGAGAGATTACCTAAGGGGCTAGGAAATGAATCTAACACTAAATAATAACTCCACCTAAGAAACATTATTAAACCAGAGTAACAAGGAATAAGTAAAGACAAGAAATAAACATGACTAGAAACACTAAGAAGGACTGAACTAAAATAAAACAGAAACAAGACTGATCAAATGAAGAAACAAAGGAACACAGAATAATCAAACTGCAAAAACATAACATGAACTGGCTTCTGTCTGAATTCTCCTTAAACTGATTCAGTCTTAAAACTGTAGATTGAGGTTTGAGTGTTAAAAACTCTCAGCCTTAAATTGGCCCAACGTCCTGGGGAAGGACGTGTCTGCCATGAGGCCACCTTCTTCTTGATAAGAGGACTTCCCGCAAAAAGGATTATAAAAACTTTAATTTGCAGTAAGATAGGTTTTAAACACTTGCTACATTTTCATTATGTGTATAAAATGACTGGAGTTCAATCTTGCAGTTACATTACTCCAAATATTAACTTGAAAGTCAGGCGGTTGAAATAGTGAACTAAGCATGCAAAAAGTGTGGGAGAAAAATGGTTTTGATGGGCACATTATGTAATTGTTTCATAACAGATTCAATTGCTATCCTCTTGACCATGCTAATTGATGCACAAAATACTTGGTCAAATGTGAATGAGTTTGGTTATTTAACCCAAATAAACTGAAAACATATTCCTGATGAAAACATTTCCCTGAAAAGACTGCAAAGCCAGCAGTATGTGATTTTGTATTTGAATATTTGTTTTGGTTCTGGTACCTTTTTTTCCCCAAATGATTTAAAAAAAAAAAAAAAAAAGTTTACCCCATCCAGAAAAGTAACTGACAAGTAGTATATTTTAGCTTTTGATTGTGCATTTTCTTCCTGCAAAGTCTTTACACAAAATAAGTATTCACTGAAATTGAAAGATTAGAGCAGCATACTAATTGTTCCAGTTAAGCATCTTACATGATGGTTATATATTTTGCAGCCTTCATCACAGCTTTGGGAGCTTAAATTCCAAATGAAATGCAAATTTTACTTTAATACGAATGGAGCACTTTAGCGCACTGAGCAACAATGGCAGAATAAGATACTACTGGCTTTTTTTTTCTGAGTCAGTCGTGGGTATAAATACTCCATTTATACCTCATGCCAAGGATTCATGTGTGTTGTGACTCTGGATGTATTGACTCCAGTCTCAGTCCAGTTAACTCCTTGTGAATCTTCTCACCTCTGATTACCAGTGGGAACGAAGCGAGCAGGGTTCGAGCTCTGCCGAGCCACTGCCACCCCCGTGCTATGCTTTGAAATCTTGCTTAAAATATTTCACTCTATGTGATTCACTTTCTGAAATGAGTGACAAAAACTGCAGAACTTTTCTTGATATTCTTTTTTCCTGAGCTATGCTTCTATTGTCGAAATGTCTGCCAAGCAACTCTGGGTGAAGAAGTAGAGAAACCTGCAGATTTAGTCATCTCTGTAGTCTACCGCAAGCAACTTATTATAAAAGAATTCATTCTACAATACTCAGTAAAAGTTTTGGACCCTAACAAATTAGCAGCGTCATACCAATTACCCATCATATGCTCTATTCTTTTTTTTTTCTTTCTTTCCAAAATAGCGGCAGTGTATTCACTGCAGCGTGGCGTAAAGCCGAGGCACCTCTAGCTTGTTACAGGAGTGAGAAAAAAGCAAAAACTAGTCATCCCTGTTGCAATTTCAAGAAGACAAGTACACAGGAGATTGGCGTGACAGTTCTGAATTTGTATATTTTCGAGCGAAGTACAGCTTTATGTAATGAAGTGACAGGTGATGAACCAAAATAACCTTTTCTTCATGGATTAGTTCTAATTATTTTATAAGACAGAACAAAAGAAATATTGACCAATGAATGTTATAAATCTAAAAGTTGACTTCAGGGAAATAATCAGTTGAACAACCGTTGTTTGACTCCAGAGTTTAGGACTTGAGATATGTCTGGGCACAAGCTGAGGATGAATGTCTGCCTTTTAAACCAAACAAAAGAGCAGTGAGTGTTGACAGAACAGATGGATGAGGCCAAAATAAATCCCTAAAGGAACACGGAAGCTCACTTTAAGTAGGAAATTTGCTGAGTGGAGGAATTTTACTGTTAACACTCAGCTTGGACATCAGAGGCTGTCAACAGATGATGGATTGAACAGGGCTCTGTGAGCTATATGATGAGCTGGAAAAAAAGCATTGTGTGATAGAAAACTGCAACCTATTAATAGTGAGCCACTTACATACATATGTTACATTTAGTCTTCTGAAAGCAAGTGTTTTATTGAAGGGAATCAGTGTAAAGGGGAATGAATACAAATGCACACCAACATTTCAGATCTTTATTTGTCTAACATTTTGAAAACATGTCCTCATTTTCCAGTTACCTTTAGAATTGTGACACTACTTCATGTCCACCACAAAAAACACACATAAAATACAAAAAACATGAGTATTTTTAACATGAGAAAATGTGCAAAACCTTAACGGTTGTTAATACTTTTGGAAGGCATTGTATAATAACTCTCCAAATTAGCTTGTGTCTCACCATTGCTAACTGTTTTTGCACTCATCAAAACTAGCAGCAAACAACACCCACCTACCACACCTCTATAGTCATGTTTTAAGCAGCAAATCCCTCCACCCCCCTAATATTATAGCACAAATAAAGAAAGCATACAACCCTTCTCTACTGAGTTTTTTTTTGGAACCCCCTTGGCCTCTGCAGGTGACACAAGACAATTACAGCAGCATGCTTCCTGAGATCCATTCTGGGTATTTTCAGACCAAGTTAATTTAATGACGTTTGATGAAAGCTGGAGATGTCATTAAGAAGGGTCATGCATCTTCCTGCTGCTCTGTCTACACGATATGCAAATAGACAGAGGGATACACATGCATGTATACAAAAAGCAAACACTCTCAGCTTGTAAAATTAGACATAAAGGCAGCACAGAAAAGAATTAGATTTCTAGAAATGAACACCCGCTGTGAATAGACATCTGTGCACCACAGTAAACTATGTCCATGCCAATAATTAGGCCTGTGTCCACTCTAAAAGTCTTGGTGGGAGACATTATTTTCCCAGTTAAAAATAAAGCCAGTCCAATGAAACTTCTATCAAACATTTCTGCTAGAAGGCTTCCTCTAACAAAAAAACAAGAACAAAAAACAGCTCCTCATTATGTGCCAAATCCTCCAGTATCTACAGCCGCTTGTGTCCAGAATCTCGCTGTGCTAGGGTGTTGTTTATGGGTGAACATTTGGTGGAAAACAAAAGTGATGCCGTTATAAAATTGTGTAGGAGATAAAAAACAGAGTTGGATTTTTTTTTTTCCAGCGTTGCCTGCAAGCTTAACTCTGCTAAAAGTAGAAGGACGGACTGACAGAACAATTCCAGTGGATTTAAAAGACCGAAAGCTCCAAACAAGCAAGAGTGTACTCTCAAAGGAATTGTCATTGTTGACAATAGGTGTGTAGCTTAACTTGCAGATCCTGCTCTTACTGCCTGTTGAAAGTAGTTAAATCATCTACTTTTTTTTTTACCCTGTTATGAGAGAAAATAGATGCTCTAACACAAGAGCACCACCTGCCTTTGAGCTGTTTTATGAGAAATTGATTTTTAATAATAACAATTTGCAGGTTATAGTAACCTCACTCAGAAGTGTTTTGATCAACTTTAACAAATATGTGAGTGTTCAATTATTATGGCCATATAGTCTACCATTATCTAATATTAAGACAAAAATAATACAAAAAAAGTCTGTATCTGACCTCAGATCCTGGGCTAATACTCTTTGCTCTTGGCTCTTAAGACCGTCCAAGATAAACTCTGCATTTTCAACAATCAATATTTGTATAAAAAATGTTCTAGAAAACAAACAAGCTTAAAAAAAAGTAATTAATGAACTCAACAAAAAATTGTCAGTATAACTAGGAAACAATGAAGCAAAAATCCGATATGGAAGCAGATGGAAAGTCAGCTGGACGATGACTCTTCAATAGAAGGATTTTAATCAAAGGATATTCAGCAAAATTCAACTGAAAATCAGTGGCAAGACTTAAAAATTGACATTCTCAACTGATGTCTGAGCAATCTGACTGAGCTTCAGAAGTTTTGCAGAGCAAAATAAGATCAAATTTAAACCTACAAATGCATAGATTTAGGCTGACCAATGCAAACGACAACAACATCCTAAGGAATTTAGTTGTTAAACAAATTAGAAAATCATTTGACTTTTTTTCTACTTCACAAAACTGTACAACGTTTTGTTGGACTGTCAAATAAAATCCAAATAAAATGCACTTATGTTGTTAAAATGTAACAAAATATCAAGTCCAGAGGTTGAGAAAATGTTTGTAAAGGTACTGAAGTGTTGCTTGATTAACATAATGTACTGCACTTGAACCACGCTGCCATCTAGTGTTGGCTAAACAGAATTACATCTATTACCTCAAAGACGCGAATTCCTTTAAACAACCCAAAAATAAACGCATTTGGTCAAAGTTAGGGAATACTTTTTATATCATAATTTTAACAAGAGTTGACTAAATATTGGACGTGCACCGGTTTTTCTCAGTTGCTGTGTATTTCATTTAGATCGTGTGCGCTTGCGCAGATGGGGGGCGGATTTGTTTTGCTGGACCCTGTAGTGTTTTGCATTAGAATCCATCGAAATGGGGTTTATGAGACACCGGCATCTTCGACGATAAACGTTTCTGAGGTAAAGAAAACAAGAAAAAAAAACTTTACACGTCCATGTGCATCTGTAATAGCTGTTTTTGTAACAATACCTGTGTGTTCATAAGCTGTAGTATTTAGACAGCCTCTTACCAAGCGAATGTCGACGTACTGATGGAGCCCTGTTAGCTTCAGTCCAACATGTTAGCTTGGACCCTCTGCAGGTTTGCTCTCTCCCAATAAACAACAAGCTTGGGAAGCAGCAGTGATGGAGATTATTAACGTCGGGGTTTATATTTAGCTTTGACCCTGCCGTTCCTAAAATATGCACAGAAGCTGCGCAATATTGCTTATTCTCTTAGAAAACAACTACGTTTGGATTATTTTTGCTAAACCACTCTTAACTCAAATATGAACTGATGTAGCTCTGAGTTAACACAATACTGTTTGTTTGCTTTTTATCCAGTAAAACGGACTATTAAGTTATCATCTTTAACCTCAAAAAATGACATTCATCATTAAGTCTAGTGCTAAACCTGCCTTAGAGATGAACGGAAACACTTCTAACTTGGATTTCTATACAACGTAGCATAATATTTGAATTATAATGAATTTATAGATGAAAACAATAAATACTGCAGTCTTATAAGGCTTAATGAGACGTTTTTATTGCACTAAAATAGGATAACAAATTGATATATATTTATGGAAAGCACGACTAATCATAACCATTCTTCTATATTTATTTATAAGATGTTAAGACAACAAAGCTTAAAAAAATATAATCTTAAAACTCAAGTGCACGTTATAAAAATATCTTGTAGAGTCTGTTTACGCTTACTTTAAAACCAGTTCTTTGGTCAAATATGAAGAGAAGTAGTAGATTAAAAAAAGGATTATCTTTATTGCACACACATGTTCTTTTATGTGAACAAAATTCCTGAACACAACACTGGAACATTAGCTGTATTATACAGAAATGACCTTAACATTTACCAAATAATCCTGTTGTGTACGAGTTTCAGTAAAGTTCAAAATGGTGGTCTGTGAAGAATCGCGAGGTTCCTGTTCTCCTCACTGACCCCACAAACCTGGTCAATTAATTTAACCCAATATTTTATTCATATTTAAGAGTAGAAAAAGCATCCCCTTGCTGCTTATGTAGTTACATGGGTGAATTGATCAATACTAGGCACCGCTTATAATGCATCGCCCCAGGTTTCTGGAAAACTAAACAGCATATCAGCACAAACACCTATATCAACTGTTGAGATAGAGCCCTAAGGATTTTGTTTTTTGTTTTTTTTTGCAGCCTTAGAACCTGATCACCATTCAGTCAGTGAGTCGATTGTGAGATCCTCCGACAGCTGGATCTCAGGGAATTTCATTTGTATGCTTATTTTAGGTGATAACGAATACTTACAAGAGGTTGTGGTTGGCTACAAGGAAACTAACAGGTTCTCCACACAAACCCCGAGGCCCTTCACAGAGATAAGAATCCACGCTGGGAGAAATGTAATGTGAGGATCATGTTGAATCTAAAACAACAAACACAAGCAGCTCTGATAAAATACTTCACCTGTTCAGTTCCTTCATCCTTCATGGTTTTTATTGTCTAAAAGTCAATAAATCTGTGTGATGATGTTACCAGTATGTTATCATACTGGTAACATGAAAATTAAGTCCACTGCACCTAGGAACTGAATTAAATAACTCCTGTAGACCTTATTCCCACAGCAGCTGTCAATGATTAATTAAATTGTTTAAAAGAGAGCTTTATCAGAGTTTCCGATGGCTTTACACAACTTCTTGACTCCACTCGCAGTGACCTCGTGACGGCCTACGAGAAAACGAAACCATGGGGAACACGAGCAGCGAGCGGGCTGCGATGGGCCACGGCGAGAAGGCTCAGCGGCGAGACAGCCGGGGGATCAAAGAGGGAGAGAGACCCAAAATCCTCATGGACAGCCCAGAGGATGCTGACATTTTCCACGGAGAAGACATGAAGGTATCCACTTATGTTTACTCAGAGGCACATTTCCTATTAAAGGTAAAAGGAGGATCTATCGTATCTCTCTGACGTGTGTTTCAGGCCCCTCTGGGGAAGGAGGAGTTCCTTGCCTGGCAGCAGGACCTGGAAGCAGACGATAAAGGCCTGGCTGTCGACCGACCAACTGTTTTTCGCTGGACAGGGGATGGAAAAGAGGTCTACCTCTCTGGGTCTTTCAACAACTGGGCCAATAAGATTCCCCTAATAAGAAGGTAAGGGGCAATGTCCTAAACTCTGCTGCTACATCCTCCATAATTTAGTAATGTTTAATTATTATTACTTGCAGTTGTTTTTAAATGTCTTCTTTTTTTATCTTCCTTCAAGTCAGAACACATTTGTGGCAATTGTAGATCTACCCGAGGGAGAGCATCAGTACAAGTTTTATGTGGATGGCCAGTGGACCCATGACCCAAAGGAGGTAAGCTATTACATCTGTTCAGACTTTTTCTACTACATATTTTAAGCATTTAAATTTGAGCGCTTAGCTCTTTTGGCACATGATGGTTTTTGACTTCTGCTGTTTATGATTTCTAAACTTTCTTGAATATTTAGTCATGTCTTCTGGTAAAAATATTTAGTCTTTTAATCCATTAAAACCATGTGTGCTCCTTGAAGGCTAGTTACTTTCATTTACACCATTAAAAAAAAAATCATTCTGGGCGTTTGTGGTCCATAACTTCCGCAAATACCAGAGTGTGTCTCAGAAAATGTGTCCCACTTCTCAACTGATCCTAATGAAAAAGTCAAATCGGGTTTTCAAAGACGTTTATAATGAATCTTTGCTTTTAACTCTCTGCTGCTTCCACATTTTTTACACCTTGTAAGGATTTCTGCTTCACTTCTAACACACTTCTTGGCTAATTAGTCCTGATCCCCTCAGGTTATAATTTTCACTCTACATTTGCACAAAGTGCAAATTCTCCAATTATTTCTGGTAGCTCCTATAATTAAAAGCACTTTTAGATGTACAGCGGGAGAGGTCATTATTGGATCAAGTAATTAACTTGGGTTTCGGATTACAAGGAATGTGGCATTGCTTTAACTAGAGGATTTCTTTTTGTGTCGTCTGTGAAGTTTGTTTATTTGACCATGTCATGGCTTTTCACAGCCTGTTGTGACCAGCCAGCTGGGCACCGTTAATAATATCATCCAGGTGAAGAAAACTGACTTCGAGGTGTTTGATGCTCTCATGGTGGACTCGCAAAAATCCTCTGACGTGTCAGGTGAGAGCTAACAACTGATCACAAAAAAAAAAAAAAAAATTACTGAAGCAGATTCTAGTTTCTAAAAGCATAAATTTAATACCATGCAGACAAGTCTTTATTTTTGTATGATTGCTACATAGATTGATTGATCATGCACTATAAGAATTTTTTTTTATTTTTTAAATGCCGTAAACTTATGTTTTTGCAGCAGCACAATGTCACATTAATGGCATGGGAAAATCCAAATATCCTCACATAATCCAGCAGGTTTTATTGCTGGTATGATCTTTTCAGAGTACTGTGCTGATTGGAGCAGAAGTGTTTTAATTCAGCCAAATTGATGCATTTTTGAGCACGAATGGCTTTTTTAACGTCAACGCCACTCAATGTCTATACATTTAACCCTGAACTTTGACTAGACCACTCGAAAAGTTTGATTTTTTTAATATATTTTTTTCTTCATTATATCAGACAGTGTCTATTTAAGTGATTACTGGATTCTACAGGCCAAGCTGTTGCATTTGTTGCACCATGACATAATGTTAAAAGTTTAACGGATGTGAATACTTTTGCAAAACTCTTTTGATTGCCTAATATTATTCAGATTTATTGTATTAGTCCAGCCATTCTTTTTTTTTTTTTTTTTTTTTTTTTTTTTAGACCTGTCCAGCTCTCCTCCCGGCCCATATCACCAGGACGCTTATGTCCCCAAACAGGACGAAAAGTTTAAGTCCCCACCTATCCTCCCTCCACACCTTCTCCAAGTCATTCTCAACAAAGACACTGGAATATCTGTAAGTGGATCAGATTTTAATTCAGGATTGCTCTGGTTGTCATTTTTTTTACAGATTTTACCAAAGAAACAAGGTGTGATTGCTTTTCTTTATCTTTCTATAAGTTTTAAACTACATGGCCTATTTAGACGCAGTGCATCTAATGTGCAACGTAAATCTGCTCTGGTATTTTTCTTTCATTTGTTTTTTTCCACTTTCTTATCTTCAGTGTGACCCTGCATTACTTCCAGAGCCGAACCACGTCATGCTCAATCACCTTTACGCGCTTTCAATTAAGGTACGGTTCATACTTGTCTGAACTACCGAACTACAAAAAAAAATATATCCTCTGTTGTCAATGTATGCTCACTGTGTGACCGCTGGTGTGGGAAATCATTGTGAGAAATGACCAGCTTTTATGGGTATTTTCCCAGAAAATGTTCACTGCTACCACATATAGCAGGCATATGTACTGAGCCTGCAGAGCGGATCGTATCTGTGGAATGCCAGCAGTGATAAGATGCTGGCACAAGGATTGCAGGACAGACTGAAGGGCAGATCATTTCCCTTGCTGCACCACTCTTAAGTGGAAAAACAACCAGAAAGTGCATGCCAACGTATAAATAGAGACGATAGTTTGAGACTTAATGGGGGGAAGAAAACAAACGAGCCGAGTTCACATGGGAGAAGCTAAATGTGATTTTCCTTTTAAGGTAGGGTGCGGTTGATAAGCTTTCGACTCTTTCCAACAAAATGTTGAGTTAAGGTATTTGTTTTGTACCGTTTTATTTTTTCTTTTTACTTAATTTAAGGCAGTTAAAGGCACCATAAATTAAAATGAGCTAGACAATTTCCATTCTGATGACTTTTTTTGAGTGGACATTTTGTTTACAGAGACATCATCCATCCAGTTAATTGTTTTTGGTTGTGTTTTATTTGGATATTTAAAATACCTTCAACTTCTTTAAAAACATTAAGTTTATTGGTCTATGAGAGGGCTGACATACATTGTTATATCGTTGTAAGTATATGATTTGAAATTGGTCTCGAAACAGCAATATTGACGTTTATTGCAGTAATTAGGGATGCAATTTATTGTACAGCAAATTCTTTTGCCGTGACAGGTCAGGTGTTGTCGTCTACATTTACTGGAATCATAAGGATTTCACTCAGGAGTCCAATCAGGGCGGCCAAACACAAATGGACAGTTTTTAGATTTTTATTGGTAAAAACTATTGAAAATCGTTTTATTCTCTACTTTTCAATGATGCAGTACTAGTTGAGCATTTGCCACATAAAAGTCATACAAAATGCATTGCAATTAGTGGGTGTAACATGAGAAAATGTTAAAAAGTTAAAGGATATAAATCCTTTTTTACACCCGATGACCTCAAGTTACGGAAGTGAAATGCTTTTAGGTTAATCTTTCCTCTGTCTTGTGTTTATTTCGTCACAGGATGGAGTGATGGTGCTTAGCGCGACACATCGGTATAAGAAGAAGTACGTCACCACTTTATTGTATAAGCCCATCTAATGGCCACGTCTCATTCCAGCCACATGAACTATCCACCAAGTGTGCAGAATATTTCTGAGTTTCTTCCATGAAATAGAAAAATTAGACCAAACCTGTTAAAAATCCCTCACCTGTTCATGTCTATCCAAGTTGAACAGCAAATGAAGTGGGATGAATGAAGGACTTTAATGATATGATTTTTAATGAAATATAAACATAATCACAAAATTGCAATTCTTTACAGTTCGTTAGAGATGGTTTGTTGTATTGAATTATACAAGTTGAAAGGCATTTCAGAGACATCGTCAAACATACAGAACATTTCAAATATTATTATTAATGTCCTCTGAGAGGATATTCATAAAAATATTGATGACGTGACATTTAGCTTTATAAACTTCTGACATCAGCACTGAAATGCATTACAGTTAAATGTTTTACCCTTTTTTTTTTGTTACAGGCAAAACTGTTACCAGTAGCGCTTGAAAATTTAGTTGTAATATATTTTTTAACATTAATGACCAGAATGACCTGTTTTTTTTTTTTTTTAATTTTTTAAAGAGAAAACGTCAGGCTTGGATTTAATCAAAATGTGACTATAGGAAGACAGACGGGTCCAGATTGGCAGTGAGGGAATATCAGAGTCTTATCTGGTCGCCAAAGGAGATTACTTAGAACCTCAAACTGAGAGTTGTTGAATCTTATCAGGCTGAAGCCTCAGACATGGTCGCTGTCTGCATCAGTTTCATCCTCCGCCGAGTGAAGAATTGTGGGTAATCAGCCGTTGCTAACAGACTTGCATCCAGCCCCCTCAAAAGTTACAATCCAGTGCCTTCGGAGACGATGCAGTGTGTGGGTCGAACGCCCGAAGCAACACAGTGAGCAATACGGAGAAGTCTGCAAGAAGAAAAGTCAGTGTCGTGAAAAGAGAATATTTTTTTTACTTTCTTTTTTTTTTTAGTTTGTTAGAATTTGCATTAAAAAGTCGGCAGACTGACAGAGAGAAAAAAAATACAACAAAAAGAGATGATGTAGAGTAAGAATAACATTTACTTTGAGGCAACAAAGAAAAGATTGTAGATCTTCAGAATAATAACTTCATAAATTAAAATAAAAACAGTGAAAAGTTGTTAGATTTTCAAGCACTACTAAAAACAGATGAGCACTCTTATAGTGATTTATACTCTGCATATGTAGTTATTGTAAACATCCACCTAAGGTTGTAAATGTGTCAATTATTACATTCCTATTTAACATGCCTTTCCTTGTACATTAATTTGCAGGGATATTTTTTTGCTTTGTAGAATATGAAAGCAAATAATGATTTGGTGGGACACTGAAACGTTTTAAATCGAAACATATAAGTAGTTGCACTCATTAATCACGCTGATAGAAATATGTGTAAATAAGGTTCCTGTTTACTTTCCCACGGTCGAGAAGACAAAACAAAACGTCACCAATCAAGAATGTGAACCTTCAGGTTACAGACTGAACATATGCACTGAGGCACTTGTCTGTGTGTTGTCTTCTGCTGTTTGTGTTGATGGGGACATAATGTACGGAGTGCCGAGCACACAGGGCAGAGATAATATATTTTTTAGAGCATTTAGAGATTATATTATTTATATTTTAGATGCTGTTGTTCATTCTGTTGATCCATATTGTTTTTATTGTGTTGATTGCCTTGTATGGTAAAATCCATTTCACTCAATCAAAAGTTTAACTCTTGATTTGATGTTGAATTCGTGCACTAACATGACAATGTATCGGGAGAGTAGAACTGATACCGCTGTCATATTTTCTTCATTTGTCTGCATGATGAAGATTAAATTGAGATCACATCCAACTGTTGACCTCTGTTTTGTTCATCAGAGTGTGGAATGTTGAATATTCAAAGTTCAATTTAAAAAATAGTATTGTGATGAGTTCTATATTTCTTTCTAAACTGTGCTAGGCGATTGATTAATTACTTGACTAATGTGGGCAAAAACAGGTAAACTATGTAGCTGTAAGCCTCACAAACCAAGTGGACCAGGACATGATTACAAGAGAAATCATGCATGAAATCTGCCCTCTGGTGGAGGATCTGCAAACTGGAAAGTACCAGTTTCTGCTGCCTGCACCTTTTGTGAATCTGAGCTTCAAAAATAAAAATGAAATAATTAATTATATTTTTTAAATTAAACTTTTATTGACTCAGAAAATGCTGCTTTAAGTTCATCCCAAAATTGATTGATGTCATCTTTTAATTTGACCAACATATTTCTTCTGGCTGGAAGTTGCAGGTAAGTTTCGACTTTCCACTTTTTAAGTGGAAAGTCCACTTTTTAAATTGAAGTAAGAATTGATTCCTCTATAGCTCCGTTGTTGGTTAATTAAAAATAACTTTAAATTTGCCAGATGCTTGAATAATTTCTGTCTCAACTGTGTACCATTGAAGATTTCATTGAAAAACGATTGTGAAAATGTGTGCATCAGTTTCAGTTGTGGTACTCTTGGTACGTTGGTAGATTTTATGAGTCATTGCAACAACATGCTTCAACAAGAGTTTGACATCTTGTGGGGGGAAAAAGAAAAAAACGTCCTCTAAATGTGTTTCCCCTTAAATGTTGAATAACTGGACAGCTAAACGCATGGATAGGATAAGAAGGGAGTGCATGTACACACAAAATCAGTCTGAACCTTTTAATTACTACAGAAAAACATGAAGATTTTTCTTGTTTAATTTAGTTCAGAATGTGTAAGCAAGTGTCATTTTGCCATACTGATGAATCAGCAATGAGATTCTATGACTTCATGGCAGGGAGCTTGTCCATAGGAGGTCGGAGCTTACAAGGTGTGAGAAATATTTAACCTTTGCACATGCTAGCTTGCTTTGTGGATGTGAATGCGTGTGAGCTGGTGCTGTATGGACAGCTGACAAGCAAGGACCCACACATGATGTATATAAAGGGACTTTGTGTTTGAGTGAAAGTCACTTTGTGACTGAAGCCTTTCACTCACAGAATGAATGCCTTTCAGACGATCTTCCTCTTGACTGTTGGTCTCTCTGTAGGTGAGTACATCTTCACAGAAATTGTTAGACTGTAAAAAGTATTTATACCCCCTAAAATATTCAGTTTTCTCAAAATACAAAATTAAACTCCAATATATTTTACTGTCTTGCTATGCGATAGCTAAACATAATGCACTTGGATTTAGTTAAAGTGTAAATGCTGCATTTCATTGTTGCTGTTCCTTTTTCTTCAATTACATCTGCAAGTTTGTTTTTTGTTTTTCAAATCAAGTTTATTTCAGCAACAAGGCAGTTTAGAGTGTTTTACATCACAAAAACGTACTGTCATCAATTTTGAACTCTGTGTTTCGGCTCCTTTACAGTTTTCTGGAAGTGTGTCCAGATTAGTAGCGCATAGAAACTGAATGCTTGATTCAAAAACGTGTAGAAACATCAATAATTTTCCTTCCACATGACAGTTATGAGTGATTTTGTGTTGATCTGTCACCTGTGACCTGTGTCACCAAGTTTCCAGTGATGATATGGCAAAATATAAAACAATTTAAAAATTCTAAATGCTTTTTACCATACATATTCACACTTAAGTCACTATCATGTGATGTTATTTTTCTACAGCCCACTCACTGGACTACAAGGCTCTCCATCAGTTCAGGGCCATGATCCTGTGTATGTTACCTGATAGCTGGCCTGCTCTTGACTATGCAGACTATGGATGTTACTGTGGATACGGAGGCTCTGGCACACCCGTTGATGATCTGGATAGGTCATTATTTAAGCCGCCTCACACTAACACTACTTAAAAATATTATAGGTTTGTTTTAAAGATTGCAGTGCTTGACATTGTTTTTTTTCCATACAGGTGCTGCCAGATTCATGACCAGTGTTACAGTGACGCCATGCAGCATCCGGAGTGCTGGCCCATCCTGGATAACCCTTATACTGAGGTTTACTCCTACACCTGTGATGAGGCTAACAGAAAGCTCTCTTGTACAAGTGAGTCGACTTTTTAAAAATTATTTTTCTAGAGTTGCTAACTGTTACTCCTCGATAGTGAGATTGAAGCTTTTTTCCGTCATTTCAAAGTGATAACTCTCACTCGAAACAGAGAAGGCAGTGCTACAAATCTGTCATTGACTTGTACATAGTGGATTTACTCATTCTACTTTTTACTGACTCCATCCATACACACTCCTCACTTCAAGCTCTGCTCAGAAGTTGACAACCCTGTCATTGCACTATTCTCACCAGTACTACCTGGCTGTCAGAGATTGAAAACTGACTGAAACTCTTGCTTTCTCTTTTCTAGACCAGAACGATGAATGTGAGATGTTCATCTGTGAGTGCGACCGCAAAGCCGCAGAGTGTTTCAGCAGGTCAGAGTGGAACCCCGAGCATGAGCACCTGCCAAGTGACCGGTGTCAGTAGAGTCCTGCACAAACAGCTGCGTCAAGCAAGGAATCTGTGCCACCTGCATTTACAAACTGCTATATTACTTCATCTGGTGTCATTCTGAGTCACAGTGACCTTACAGGATCATTTACTAATGATGTGATTCATGCGTGGTCTCTTAAGCGTCTATCCTTTCTCCATCTGGATGCTTCTGGTTGGACTTGCTGCTATATCTCACCCTAAATGTCATCATGTTTACCATCCACTTGAGTGTGATGGTAATTGCAATTTTTAGTGCAGTTTGCAGTCAGCAGAGGGCGCTGTTCCTCATTTATCCCATTAGTGTGTCGGAAGACAGAAAAGCATCGACTTGCTCCACAACAGTTCTTTTCACTTTATGTAACATAATCAGAAATAATAAATGACTTTTTTTCCCAGGGGGAAATAAATGTTTTCTTTTTCATTACCTAAATCCTCCAATTTTTTGCTTTCAAGTGGTCTATAAATTGTTACAACGACTTTAGTATTTTTATTTGTTTATTTATTTTTGCCAAAACTGATTTTGGCAACAACAAAAAAATCACTTTTGGCAAAAAAATAGCTTTAGCCATTATTTTAGGAAAGTGACAAAATGTTAAACCAATCTTCATGTAACTGTCCTGGTGCTTTTCAATTGATTGCATCATCCTGGCAGCATGACTTGGTTACAAAACGTTTGCAATGATATTAAACTCCTACTGCATAACTGAAAACAGCTTGGTCTTTATCTGTGAAAATGACATCAAACTTTAGAAGTTTCATTAATTTTAATTATGGTGCCAGTATCTGAATCATAAACAAGATGGTTATGCAACTGCAACTGAAATGAAGATTCACATAGACTTTGGTCACCATCCAACCTGTTTGGCAAACAGGCAAAGATGACCTCATTCCTGGTTATGTTCTCAGCCTGGCAGTGCGTCACCTACTTTAGCAACCCACCGCTCGCTCGTTGTGATTCGTTGCTGAGCCTGCAGCCCACTGAATCACTCTTTAGCCCATTTTTCAGACAATGCGTAAGCTCGGCAGCTGGTAGCCGACTTCAGGCAGTGGTCCAGCTGAGGCTGCTGCTGGCTGAAAGATAAAATGAGAGGAGTGACACACACTGACAAAAAAGTGATACTAGACTATTGAAAGTTCCTCAAGTTACGCCCTTTGTACATATTTTGCTGTTATGGTAACTAAAAGTGCCAGTAGTGCTGATAGGTATCAGTTTTCCTGTACAACACCCAAACTGATTTATGAAAAATTCAAACAAATTTTCTTCTTTAACAAATAAGAACCGTATTGCATGTACATATTTTAAGTTATAAAGACTCCATGTGTTTACAAAATTTTCTGTAGATTATATCCCAATTCATTGTATGGGTGTATGCTGGCAAAGATGGATGATACTGCATACAAATATGCTGCTGGGATATCTTCGTAACCAAGCTGTCTTCATAATTCTTGCAATTTATTGATTTTATGTATTTGTTTTTTTTTATTTTTTTTTATTTTCCACATTTAAACCACAAATGTTCGAGCGGCAGACCGACACAGGGTTTTACCCAACGGTGAAGCGGAAGGGAAAGGATACAGAGTTTTTAGACAATTTACAAATAAAAATCCAAGTAGATTTTGATGCATTTGTTTAGCTCCATTTACTCTGATACCCTAAATAAAATACATTGACATGTTTCCCTACACAGTCAAGTATAAACTAGAGTCTACTTTTGTGTACATAATTCTGGACTGCATGCAAAGTATCATAGTGTGGCAGAAAAATAAAAGAAAAGCTCCTTTACACACCATCCTCATAGTGGGTCCTAGTAGCAGTGTTATGCTATGGACTTCTTCAGCAGGGAGAGGAAAACTGCAATCCAGTAAGAAAAGCAATCAGAGGCAGTACAGCACTTGAGACTGCAGTTGAAATCAATATCACAGGACAACAATTCTAACAAATTTAGTAACTCAGATTTTGAGTTAAATTCCTTAGCATCTTTAACTTCAGACGATGTCCTTTTGGTAGATTTTTTAACAAGAATATCCAGCACAGGTATTGAAGAGGCAGTAAGATCATTTTCTTGCTCCAATATAGTTGATTCCTCAGCATGTTATCTAACTCTCCAGAGGCCTGCTAAGGAATTATTCTCTGAGTAGGTGGTTTGATGAAGGTAGCATCTTGCTTTCCACTATTATTTCATCCAATCTACTTGTGTATTACTATTTCAGGTTCAAGTCTTAAAAGTCAAATTCTACCTTTTATTTCCAGGATGTTATTGGCGGATAACAATATTCCCCAAACTGCAGTTTAGAGCACATATTTAAATTATGTCATGCTGAATGAGAAGCACATGCTTGTCATATTTGACTACTCCCTTACAATTCACATCGAATCGCTCCTTACTTTCCTCTAATTAGCCTTTCCTCTGACTCTACATTTCCTCAGTCCATGAGATATGTAGTTGGGTTTCTGTTATGAAAGGATTTAGTGATCCACACTCCCTAGAGGTTAGAGTTTCAGCAGATCAGTGTTTGCACAACACCACACAACCACAAAAAAAAAAATAAAAAATAAAAAAAAGAATCAATAGGCTTCATTTAGACACAGGTGTTATGACTGGTGTAGGTTTCATTTTGGTTAGGTTGGTAATTGATCTTTATCTTTGTTCCACATCACTCTTAATTATTGTTATATAAGACCCAGAGGACTTGGTTAGAACCTGTCAGCGCTCCTCCACAGGTATGCTGACACCTTTTGCTTATACCTAAACAAGCTTCCATATAAATTCTCAGATCATGCACAACACACACCTCTGAGCTTACGGACGTGCCAATGTCAGATTAGGTATTTTAATTTTACCCTACTGTGACGTTTGAGCACATCAATTCGATTAGCAATACCACATGCTAATAAACGGTGCTAATTTAGCTCATATATAATTTGGCAGATACAAATAAAACGTGAGAGTGAATGTATCTTCCGACGCTTCACAACTGGTTGTAGGGAATGTGTTTTCGTAGTCAGACGCCTGAGCTGGATGCTAACTAATGTTTTACTCTCAAATACGAGAATTCAAGAATTCAGAGCACTGTTTTCTGATATTTTTGAATTATTTTGGATGTGCAGTTGTAGGGAGCATAATTGAAAAAATCACTGATGTGAGTAAAATGTAATGAGTCTACCAAATAAATCAGCTTGCACCAAAATCTCCAATTAATCATGGTTAAGTACAAAAAATTGTGGTGATTAATCACCAGTTTAAATTGCTTGACAGCAATACAGTGAACACTCCAGAGTGCTTGTGTTTACTGATGCTGTCTAATGTTCCTGGATTTGTTGCTCTGGGGTTCCCCTGGGACAGTCCACAAGGTTTCTCTTCCTTATCTGTTTTGTTTTCAGTTTGCATGTAGGTGTATGTAATAGCAATGCTTTCTGATTCTTAAATGGGCTTTAACTTACTGCTTGAATTAATTTGTTTTAAAAAGAAAAATTATATAACTTTTGAGAACCCTCCCTTTCATAACACCCAGCAACCTAAATCCAGCCTGTCCTATTTGTATCTGTTTTGGAAAACATTTTATGAAACCCTAATGTTGAATGAAACCAACTGCATGGGAATGGCTACATGAATGCATTTCACACATTCTCCTTTAGCAATAAGGTATTAGGGTTGGGTTAAATAGGGTGCAGGTGGAATGCCTTACAATAAACCTTGATCTTTTTCTCCTTTTGTCACATTTGCATCCACAAAATTATGTGTTTTATTAGAGTCGTATGTTAAAAATAACTCAAAAAAGTACCTCACTGTGGAATGTTAATGAAAATAATGTGATTTTTAAAATTCTTTACTTGCTTTTATGTTCTGAGAGGTCTGGAAGGTTGATGCAACAACAGCAGATTTTTTATGTATTGTGGTGCTAAGCAGTTCAGTAAATAAAATACTAAAAGTCTATTTTCCACTGGCTCCCCGTAGCCAGTGGAGGGAATTTAGAACTGACTACTCCGGCTTCCTCCCACAGTCCAAAAACGGGACTGTCAGGTTAATTGGTCTCTCTAAATTCTCCTTACGTGTGAATGTGTTTGTGCATGTTTGTCCTGTTTGTCTCTGTGTTGTCCTGTGACACCATTGACCCTGAAAGGATAAGTGTGTTTGAGAATAGATGGATGGAAAGGAATACCGGTCTACGGTAGAAAAGTGACACTGCATCTGGAGGTGATGGAATGATGCTGTGGGAATGCAGGTTTTTTTTTTTTTCTGCAGTAACAGTGAAGCTGGTCAGAGATGATGGGAAGATGGAGTAAGCTTAAACATAGAGCAATTACAGAAGAAAAACTGTGAGATGTTACAAAAGATTATGGAAAAGATGTTCACGCTCTCTTTGTCACATCTGAGCTGAAGCTAGTTTGGATAGGATTTTGCATAAGAATAGGCAATTTATTTAGATGTGCAAAGCTGAGAGAAACATACCAACAGCCTTGCAGCTGCATTTGAAGTATTATCTCCGTTGTGCTGAACAAAAATATATGCCTCACTTTTCAGATTTTTATTAGGAAAAAAAATGAATACCATGCATCATTTCTCTTAAAACAAATGACAAAATGCGAAAAGGATCAGGTAACTGTAAACAGATCTAATACAACATTTCAACTGATACCACAAGCCTGTAAACTTTCACTTAGGTTGAAATAGGACAGCAGCAGCCACAAGGAACTAAGAGTCAAGAAAAAAAAAAAAGTGTGACCTGGGTGGAAATGAAACTAGAGTAGCGAGAACTTTCTCACTGTAGTTGCTAAGATGTTTTGTACTGACTCCACCCTTCCCCATAAAACAAGTCCGTGCAAAAGCAAAGTACGTACTGTCTCAAATTTGTCAAACCAGTTGTCTATGGTACAATATGTAACAATTCCAAGAATGTTGAAGCCAAGGGAGTGTCTGGGACATACTCTTCAATCCAAAGTGTTTCCCAGAAGATCCTTTTTGCTTTGTTGACCCATCTCTGTCTGGTATGCCTGACTCAACAAATGGATACACAGCAGGAATCTGATCCAATGTAGATAACACACACTGATTTCTTGAATGTATTTGCTAATAAGATTTTACACAAACACATTTATTTTTAGTTGAAAAAAAAAAAAAACTCACTTCAGCAGAAGTTGAAAAAATAAAAATAATTTAATAATACATCATTCACATTACAACAGGGTATTCTTTATCCAGAATCATATTTGTGCTGACATGCCACCATATTGGATGTTTTACGCCATCCAACACAGTGGTGCGCGGATTGCAGACCTAAATCCACTGCTTAGCAGATGACTGTGGAGGTATGTCAGATTCTCACAGTTTCGGAGATAAGAAGAAAACTGTGGATAAACAGGTGGCTGGTACTTTGAAAGCATGGGGTAAAACTGCTTTGTATAGTCTTTGCTTGGACTTGACCCGGCTGTTTCCCTCAGGACTTTGTAATTCTGCCCCATGTTGTCATCCCGGTGCACCACAGAGCTGAGCCCTGGGCTGGATGTGAAGCAGAACTCAATCCGCTCTATTTTGTCTGTAATTTGGGGCAAGCATGCTTCAAAGAAAAACACGTCTACGTCAAGGCCATTGACTCGCCTCTGCTCCAGGAATTTACAGGGAATGTTTTTGAGGGTGATCCATGAATCAAAAGTCATTTTCATATTGACAGTGCTTTTTGGGCAGCTATGGAAAACGCACACTTCACCTATCAAGGTGTTGTCTGAAATGCTGCAGCTCTTCATTTGTACACATTTCTCTTGCAGGCGAGCAATAAGTGCGTCAGAGTCCTTTGCAGGCTGAGAGAAGCCCAGGCGAAACTTGGGCGTAAGCGATCCATTTCTGTTTGTTGGATTTTGTTGGCCTTCCGAGGGGCGTGGACAGGGGTTTGTTGCTGGAGCAGGGGGCGGGGACGGGGGCTCGGTGGTGAATACATGCTCAACGGTCAGCGCCCGTCCCACCTCATCTGCAAATATCACACGTTTCTTGTGCGCGCTGAAGCTGTACTTGCGGAAGCAGCTCCGGGGCGATGTAGGCACGTATGACGAGGGTGGAGAGGAGGACAGATGTGCAAAGCGAAGGCTGGCTCTTCGTTGGTAGTCTTTTGGTGGATAAAATCGCTGCGTTACTTTCAGAGGTGCCATGATCGGTGGCTGATGAAGAGGCTGGTGCTGACCAGGGTTCACTGACAGTTTGTCTGGTTTGGCGACGGGATGGGGGTGAAGAACTCTGAGAAGGTTCAAAACAACCATGATTATAAATATGGCAGCATGATTTTCAGCATAATCATATTTGTGTGAATGCAAGCAAAGAAAATCATGATCAGGCATAAGAAAACGACCACATGTCTAATAATGTGCTGATCGCCCTGCCCAAGAAGGCATGGGCAGCACTAGAGCCCCAATGTTGTGCTGTTGCACCAACACGCTAACACAAATTTGCAATGTGGGGCATTAATGGAGTGAACTTGTAAGTGGATTAAAATTTGGGGCCCAAATAAAGACCTCAAGCTAATTATTATGCTGTTTAAGCTATTTAGCTGTGTTGCAAGGTGCAATATTTTGCTTTAAGAAAACACAGGTATTAACATATAGGTATTTAGGTAGGCAACAAAGTAGCATCCAGTTATATCAGGAGCTGCATTTTCCCAGCAAAACTTTACTCAACGCAACCTTACAACCTCCGCACACTCGTCTTCTTGCCAAAGTGAATTCTTGTGCCATTTATCCCCAGGCAAGACACAAGCACACGCATACACACCCAGATAATCTACATAATGTAGGCGAAAATGTGATTCATCACGTTTTTCACTTCACATCCATCAACGTGTCTTGGCCGTGACCCTGTCGCAAGTTCACTGCAGTTCCTTCCCTGGGCCCCTTCTGATAGACACTGCAACACAACAGCTCCAGTTTGCAAACGCCCTGACCTATTTACCTCGCAATCGCTATTAGTTTTTAGTTAAACTAGCTCAAATTCCTACATTTGTCTTCATTAACTGTCAGTCAAAATAGTCACTTGTTTTTATGTGCATCTGTATACCACTATGACAAAATTATTCTCACTTCTCGTGGTCTTAATATTATGCCTGATATCTGAAATTGAAAATAGTAACTTACCTTAAGCTACTCATTGTTCCGCTGCAGATTTACACTGTTTTTCTGTTCTTTAGGAAGAAGGGCTTTGAGCTGAGTCGGCTTGATCTGCAACTGAAAAAGCAAATAGCAAAGTAAGAACATAAGCCGTCCATGCAAGGAAAGACAAGCGTCTAACCAACAATGTGATTGCAATTTTAAGCGTATAATGATATACTCACATATCATACGGTAACATGTAGTTTCTCAGGTGAGTGAAACAGTGAAAATAAAGGTGAGTGCGCAGTCAGGCTGTCTGTGTTGTGTCTGAGGTCTGTGTTTTGGGTTTTGGGATTAAAAAGGAGCGTGCTCTGTGACATCACACCCGCCTGAAGCTATAGATCAACCAATCGACTGCAGCTACTTTGTTTTTTGTGTCCCGCCTTCACAAGGCCGTCTAATGGGCTGCACATACTGAGAGCTTTCCTTTTATGGAATCCTTCTCCGATGACAACATAGTTTTGGGAATAAAAGAGAAAAAAAAAAAAAACTAAAACCAAGCTCAAAATATTTTCAACTCAGTTTTCAAGACAAATGGGGGTTCTTTTTGTGTAAATAACCCAGAGAAAGCATGTGTTAACCTGATTTGAAATAAACTGAATCAGATGTCAAGTTTGAATTAGTGTAGGTCTAAAGGTACACATGCAAGAATGTGTTCAAAGCAAAACACAGCCTGGTCTTGAACTTGTTAGTCATGACTTTGGAATTATTATTTTTTTTTTTCTTGCTTCATTCCAACTTGTTTCGCTGTCTGCAGTAGAACTCCACTTGTAAATCTACAACTATGTTGTAACTTAAAAACAACAAAAAACAAAGACAAATAGGTCAAAAATGTTTCTAAAGAAAACCCAGAAGATTGCATCAAGTCATTGACTTGCAGCACCGCTTCTGGACAAGCATGTAACGTCAACGAACAATTGCGAGCGTTGTCTGGGTTTTGTGCTTTAGACAAATTCCTCACACTGAGCATTTATGTAGCAACAGTAGAGAGGAAAATAGAAATAGGGCTCCAGAAGAACCTGGTGCCGTTCAAGTGAACATCTGCCACAGTTGAATAGGAATTTCAGAAGACAAAGCAGATACTCGAAAAGAAGCAGAGCTGATGTAGGAGTGCATATCAGAAAACCGATAATGTTGATGAACATTACAAATCTGAAGAAAATACATTTTTTTAAAAATGTCTAAAATGTAATTTCTGTTGAGGAATAATTGTGACACCTCCAGGTTGCTTGAAATAGCTACACATCTGATTACACATGAAAAGAAAATCATTGCACAGCATTTTAAAATAAGTTAGCCCTGTTTAAACTCCAGACATTTAGTTTCATGTGATCCTTACTGTTATGCTGTTGGCAACAGTATGTTAGGCAACCTCTCCCCCGCCCCATCCAGGAAAGTATCACAGCTAAACAAAAAGACAGACCAAATGGGGCAAAAAAAAAAAAAAAAAAAAAAACTGGGAGATAAAAGTATATCACAATAACTAATTATGATACAAGCAACAAACATTACGTTTTGTCAAATACTTATCAAATATATGTCATCTCAATGTTCCAGTTATAATTAATCAAAGACAACTGTATAAACATTGGTTTCAAGGCTTGATTTAAAGGAACTCTGTGTTGTTGTTTTTTTTTGTTTTTTTTTTACTGTTTTGCAGTCTTCAGGAAGTTTGTTCCAGATTTGTCCAGCATAAAAACTGAATACTGCTTCTGCATGTTTGATTCTGGTTCTGAGAATGCAGAGTAAACTAAAACCAGAAGACTTGAGTTGATACGATGACTAGCTCCTTCATGTATTCTGGTGCTACGCCATTCAGTGATTAACAAAAGTTTTTTTGGTCTATTCTCTTAGCTTCAGGGAGCCAGTTACTTTTAGGTCTGGGGTGATTGATGTGCTCCATCTTCCTGGTTTTAATGAGAACACAAGCAGCAGTTTTGGATCAGAGTCTGCTGTCTGATTGATTTGGAGCGGCCTCCAATCCGCTTCCATCTGCATATGTATTCACATCAGAGTTCCCTTCGACCGAACCAAGACCTAAATCTTTAGCCACCCCGAGTTTACCTTTCAGCAGGATAATAACAGAGCCAGAGTTGGTTACCTTGGACACACCAACCATAGTCCTTCTGCAAGGTTTGCTGTTGTCATTTTGTGGAGATCAAGACAAACTTGTCCTGAACAGGTTCTTGTTGAGGACACCAGTTTTGACTTATCAAGCCAATGACCCCACCTAAAGTTTTCTCACTTTGTAATCCAGTCCAATTATGGAATGGATTAAAAGTGACTCGATGACACTTAAAAAGCTCAGTGAAGTTACTGTTCCAACAGGCGATCAAAGTTAGTGAAAGTATTCTTGTTCCATGACGGTACTTCTCCTTTAGTGATGCCTGATTGGGTGCCATGTGTTATAATAATGCTTTGATCAAGTGTACTCTGAACATCGCCTGCCTGCAGCATTTTAACTGCAAACGATAATTGCGTGCTCTTCCTGATCTGTTGCTATTCAAACAGATATTATGCGGTGACAATTACTGCTGCATATTTTCAGGTGAACCAAGAACAGGGTGTACACTCACTAACACTGCCAAACCTTTAGCTGAAAGAACTAGATTTGTGTGAAGGTGCAGTCAACCAACCTGTGTCAACCAGCATTTTGATTTTGATGTTTTTTATTTTTTTTATTTGTCACTTTGCGTTCGGCCAATTTATCCATTAAGTGTAACTCACCCGGGGTCAGTTTGCAGGAGGCGCTTTGGAGGCTTACATCCGTGGCGCTCGCTTTTCCCAGTAATATCCTCTTTCCTCTTGGCGGGAAACCAAGTTACGTGTAAAACGTGACTGATGCAGCAGGTTCCTTGTCTCTCATGTTCATAGTTATACCTGAAGCCGCGGTTTGTACGACTACAAAGGTCTTAACAGGTTTTCTACAAATTAAAATGTATACTTCCTTACAGTTAAAAGGTGAGGAAGATTCCAAAAAATTACCAAGTGAAAATTCAAGTTTGTCTTACTGGTAGCTGTGAAATGTCCCCTAATGGACATTTTCAAGCATATATTCTTAGCAGTACTGGTGACAAACTATGAACTGAACCTGTCATTGTTCTGCAGTAATAAGTTATTTCTGGCGCCCTTTCCACGAAAGCATGATTTTTGGATTGTGCAGCTGGTATCATGTCTATAACTGACTCTTTCAGATTTCACAAGATCAACTGAACAGTGGACACAACCCCAATTTCAGACATCTGAGATGATGTCTGAAATGATGTAAGAGACGCAAAGTCTGACATAACACATCGCACTTCTTTTTAAAATGCTGTTCAAATGTTTTGCTTCTTAAGTCATCGACAGCGCCCATCACTCACTGATACGGGGAAACATGATGCACATACCAATAGAGTGGTGTCTGCCGCATGCTGAATCAGTTCAGTCAGACAGCAAACCACATGCACCGGCTTTTACTGCATTTGTCAGCGCACATCCCCTCTCTGTCTGTCTAGTTCTTCTTTGGTGATGTAGTTGCTGTTTGCTACTGAAATCTCTGTAACACATGGAGTGTCTCCCTATTTGGAGGAGACCCTAAGGCAAACACAGAACATGTTAGAGGAATTATGGGAAAGTCTTGGAATCGCCAACAATGAACTAATGGGTGTTGCTGATGAGAGGGATGTCTGGGTGTTTTGTTTTTTTTTCAGGACATGTAAATTAAAAAAAAAAAAAAAAAGCAGTCATCAGGAACCTTCACAACTAAGAAGCATTGCTGTTTTTTTTATTTAAAAATTTGGGCATGAAAAATTTCCAAATTTAACAATAATACAAGATGCTGTAAAAGAAAAAAGCTTTCTCAGCTTCCAATCTGTCTTTCAGACTTTTTTTTTTTCTTCTTTTACACTGATAATCAATCTTTAACATTTGATATTTCTTTTGTTTGGTACTTTGACTTTTACTCATAAGTGTCCTTTTCCCATTCTCACTTGTTCTCTCTTGCTCTTTCCCTCTTAAACAGAGAATGACTAACTAGGCCAATGCTTGGACAATAGATCAGGTTTGATGTGCCTTTCAAGCTTTGACATGAATGCAAAAGTTTGTCTATGCAACAACAGCAATTAATGGATTAGTTTCAAATGATCCACACTAATACGTGTCCTCATGAGAACTCTGACTAAACTGTTATGCAAGCAGCAGTATTTTGACAAACATGTTCGTTTAAGGTCATTTGTTGTTCTTTCGTCTGTTGGTCAATGATTGCATTGCCATATCAAACAGGCACTTTTTATCCTTCAAGATTTATACATGATAACATGACAATTTCCAGATTTGTGGTTTTAAAAAAAATGCTTTTATTATATAACTGGTGATGTAATGATTCTAATCCAGGAAACTATGAAAGTAAAAGGTGTTTGAACAGGTGCTGTTCACACTTGCTGATGAGTCGTTGGAGTTTTGTGGCTGTGTGACCTCAGGGTTTTTTCCATCAACCCAGTTTGCTTGTTACCACTTCTTCATATCTCCCCTGCCGTCAGCACTGGGTCTAAAACTGCCATCTCTCCAGATTGTTGGAAAGAATTACATTTCCTGTAGCTTCACGGTTTTCAACATGTCGTACAGGCACCAATGAGAGTACTCTGAGGAGAATGTGGCATTATCTGCCAGAAATGTGTTTTCTTTTTTTTATTTCTGTTGTTGCAGCAGTAAATAAATTCAGTAAGCTGTAGAATGTGTGGATTAATTTCACTTTTATTGTTTATTTATTGGAATTATTGCAGAATATTTTCACATTGCATTCAAATATAAATTGGAATTGTTTATAATAGCACAATGTTTTTTTTTTCTTTTTTCTAACCCTGCAATATAGAAAAACATGAAAAACATTCAACCCTTCTAGATAGTTTTGTATAAGTACTCCAGAGATTTTCTTGGTTTTTGTAAAGTCTTATAAAAAAAATTAATGACTATAATATAAAATCATGTTGAAATCTGTACAATTGTTGCACAAAAATTACACAAGTACATGTTTTAATTTTTAATAATATTTTGGTACCTGTCATCACAGAGATCTTGGTGGTATTTTGTGACTCTATGGGGGATGTATATGTAAATTTAATAACCTGGAGGAAGACTGAAGATTGAGACTGAAAAATTAGGTTCAATCTCTACGTTTGGATAAAAAAACAAAACAAAAAAAAACAGAAGAAAATCAACATTTGAAATAAAGATGCTATGACAGTACACGACTGAGTCTGACAGAGGTAAGCATCAAAACATATCTTGAAAAAAGTGTATTCAAACCTATTGATCTGAAATCATAGGCTGCCTGTTCCAAATCAGGCTGCTTAAAAAAGCTCTGATATTTTTACTTTGAGCTAAAAAAAAAAAAAAAAAATCAACACCAAGCAATTACTACTTCAGAACGCAAAATGTATTTCTAAAAAACACTTCAAAGCCAAGTTTTTCCCGCTTGCAGAACAATTAGGATTCTCTTTTAAATAGAAATAAAGAGAGCAGCTGCTGTACGTTGCAAACTGTAACCCCAACTCAAGGCTTCTTTCTATCAGTCCTCCAGTGCAGCAGGGGAGGAGTGAGCGATGAGCACCCTCCTGCGGGTGGAGAAGGGAGCATGTCTCTCTACTCTGACAATGGGCTTGGTGGAATTTAAGCAGCAAGGCTTGAGGTGCTTCGTCTAATTAACTAGTCTTGGATAGCGCTGGAGCAAAATTACAGTTTTCTATTAAGTGACGTCTGTGAAAAACCATCGAATTTTGCCTAATTTATAATTTCTTTTCCATTATCTGCTCTCATGAATATTTTTCATTAAAAATTTGAGGCAATTCCTCCAGGTTTTCCAACTAAGATGTCAGCTTCTTCATATTTTGGTACAAACAGGGAAACTCATACTTCCATTAAGTTTTGACTCTTAAATTAATACATCTAACACTTAAAGACTTTTTTCTCTGAGCAATATAGGTGTTTAAATTTTGATGTCAGAAGTGTAATTAACCCACATTTCTTCCTCTATTTCCTTCATTTTCTATCATCACAATTTCCCACCACTTTCCAGCATTTTAGCCACCTCATCTGTGATCGGCGTCACATCACCACGATATTTACAAATGACCTCTAATCTCATCTTATGAGCAGCAAAACCCAAAGGGAAACCCAGATCACGCTGGAGGAACTATTCTTTGCTCGTTGGGTTTGTCTCGGAGGAACTGGCCCGAGTGGCTGGGAAGAGGCCAGGTTTTATGCTTAGGCTGCTCCTTCCACAACAGTTAAAGGTTACAGAAACAATGGTTAAGAAATTTCATAGGAACTGTAAAAATTGAGAATGGTCCTTATGATACACACACACACACACACACATAATTGGACTGGACATAAGCAAAACAACCCATATATTTCTCACAAACATTATGAAAGTTAATTTAAACCTATCTAAAAGGTTTTTAACTTTTAAATAAAGCAGGAGTATGTGTTTACTAATCAAATAGACTTATTTTGTAGCAAAACTTTCAGTTGTTGTAAAAATGCTGTACATAACAAATGTGACTTACAAGAAATTTGGCTTCATAATATTTCAATTCAAATACTGCACAAATCATCAAAGTGCCTTATTGATGAGGAAGGAGAACCAGTGTTGAAATTTTTGTTTTTTCTTTATGAAAAGCTAACCTTAACCGGCTTGTTGGCACATTATAGTATCATTTCATTTTAGCTGGAGGTGTTCTGCGTAGGTAGATGGTTCATGAGCTACCCCCCCCGCCAAACTCAGTGTGAGTCATCCAGTTGTCAGCAGATTGTTTGAGCCATTTAACCTTTGCTAATGCTCAGCTCAAACCCTTTTTCATGTATCATGTTTTTTCTCAAAAAGACAATGGCTTTCAGCATTATGGAAATTAAAGTTGGCCTAGCTTCAGCAGTTGGATCAATAGGAAGTGACTCACCATACTGAAATTACTTTGCAAATATACGGCAGTTGGTGTTTGCTGTAGAGAGACCTGATGATAGCGTTCAGCCCCATACGGTGTTTGTGTTAAGGTTTATTCAGATGCTGTGAATAGGCAGCCTTTTTGAACAGTACCTTGCATATACATCCACTGAGTCTTTCACGTTATTAATTCAATTAATTCAGTTTACTTCGTAGCAAATGGCATCTCGAGGCACTTTACACGAAACTATAAAATTCATCCACAGAAATACATAGTTTATTTCAGATAGACAGATTCAGCATTAATTAAATACATTTGAATTTGATCAGACTTATTGAACAATGTACTCAAGTTCAGTTTATTATTTAAATTTGTTAAAAAGCTTTTTTTTTTTTTTATCAAGAAAATCCAGCCAAATGCATCAGTTCACTTGACTTACAGCAATCGCTCCTCCTGAACAAGCAAATAGTGACATTGCAAAGTCGATTGCATTGATTTGTTAACTTTGTAGCAATCCCTTGTACTGATTGAGATGGAGCGACAGCAAAAAAAAAAAAATAAATAAATAAAAGTATCCCGTAGCAGAAGCTGGCTCAGTGTGAGTGGCCATCTGCTGCAGCTAATGTTGTAATAACAACATTGTTCTTCGTTCGTTGTTGGTATTTCATGTGATGGACCAAAACAACATGTAGCTTAGTTATGAAGTGGAAAGATAAGAATACAAGGTTTCCACTTTTTTTAATGACTAAAAATTAGGAAAGCGTTTAGCTGACTTCTGTTTACTCTGTTTCATTCATTGTGCTAAAAAAAAAAATCAAATGAATTGCAGAAGTGAATCAATATCTTTGCAGACTTTCTACACCTAGAGAGTCTTATATTTGCCCGTTCTTTTTTTCCAAAGTAGCTCATGCTCAGTCAGATTGTACAGACAACTTCTATGAAAACCCCTACTGCGAATTTTTATTTTGATCGAAGTCTGGATTTTTCTCTCTGCATTAACACATTTCCTCCTGGATCACCTTGTATTTAGTTCCATCCCTCTTCCCATGAACTCTGTCCGTGCTGTAGAAAATCATCCCCACAGCATGATGCTACGGGATGTTGTGCTCATTTTTATACGCAGGATTAACTTTATAAGTCACAATATATTTTGCTAACTTTATTTGCTTACTTGAAAAGTGATCTTTTTTCCTCCAATTTGACCAAGTAATCTTTTTTTTTTGTTTTTTGCATGGTTGATGGTAACCTGGAAACAGGATTTTTTTACATTGGTTTATCCTGTCAACAGATTCTCCTTCCTGGGCTTCGAACCTCCACAGCTCCTCCATAGTTATCATGGGCCTCTTAGTTTCTTCTCTCTAACTAAATTTAACTAAGTTTTAAATTTTGTTTTCTGTTTCATAACATTCTCCTTGGGCTGTCTGGTTTGTTCCTTGGTATTCACGATGTTGTCGCTTCACTTACATTCTCTTGCAATCCTCCGAAGTCCTGATAGAAACACTAGTACTCATACTGAGGTTGGATTACACACAGGTGGTGATAAAGGAGTATTAAAATATATTAAAATGTGTGGTTTCATGACAGAATGTGCAAAGGTTCAAGAGGAGTAATTACAACTGTGTCATAATTGTCTGAAATCTCTTTAAGAATGCCTGAAAACCTTTTACAACTTTTCTTGTGATGCTTTTATTTTTATTAACCGAGAGCGAAAAGGGACATATTTTATTTCCTCCCTCGGTTTACGACTTTAATTCTGAAAAATCTACAAATGCTCGCTATCATCTCTCTGTTTGATGCTCACGTCGTAATCATCAGAATGATAAATTGCACATTTGAAAGAGTAAGTACCAACAGGATTAGTCCTCGTTGACTGACTTTTGGGGTAAATGGAGAATTACGCTTATCTTCGTCTTTTTGCATGTTTGTGTGTAAAAGCTTCACATAATAACCTTGCTAGTGTTTCTGTTTGCTTTTTACTGCTAGTAAAAGTTCAAAAAGACATAAATCTTTTTGACAGTTTAGTTTATTAGGGTAATAAAGCCGAGAATTTGGGCACGCTGCCATTTGTGCCACTCCTGTTGGCTGTCTAGTATGCCTTGCAAAAGTACTAACACTCCTCAAGCTCTTTGAAATCTTGTTAGATTACAGACCGTAAACCTCAAATTATGACACAAAGAAGCACATAATTCTAAAATGGAAGAAAAAAATATTGTGAAAAAGTCTGGAGGGATTTCTTTGTCAGTTCTTTTTTTTTTTTTTTTTTAATTTTTAAAAATAAATCAAAAAAAAAAAAAAAAAAAC
>NW_015112936.1:145016-152300 GCF_001443285.1 Poecilia latipinna | reverse complement strand
TTTTCCCCCCCCCCAAGGAATAAAAAAGGGTTGTTGGGTGAAAGGGGGGGGGGGGGGGGGGGGGGGGGGGCATCGACTTTTTGGGGGGCAAAATGAATGTACGTAGCTGAAAATAGACACCAACATCGGTAGCCTACAAGGTACTTGTTAAGCTAAAGGTTCTGTATTGATATTAGCTAGTCATCTTTTAGCTAATATTACCTGCATCCAACAGTTTTACTCAACTCAGTCGGTTAGTTTGGAGGGAAAAACTGTGAAAAGTTCTTTGCGTTTTGCTGGTTTTGTGCCGTGATTCTAACACAAACCTACGTAGCTCCGCCCAGCAGCAGGTCTCCTCCAGCGCGAGCGTCGTAGCGCTCATGTTGCGTTTAAAGGCGGCTCGGAAAAACAGGTTACAACATGTTAACAACGGATTAAACAGTTTTAACTGTTGATAAAAGTGACAGGGGACACAAATATGGGAAGTGTGGAAGCCTCTACTGTATCAAATTGACATAGGAATAACAGAGAGTTGGCCATTCTAAGGTAAAAACCCAGCGCATACAGTGTTCATGTTTTTTTTTTGTTTTTTTTTTCATCCAGACGGCTTCCCGCTCCCCCCTACAATGACACGGCGCCCCACAGTTTGGGAACCTCTGGTATAAACTACTCATTATTCTGTAAACATGTTGGATGTTTGTTAGAGAAATATTTCACAATCCCTTTCTATCCAATCTGAAATTATTTGGGCTATTTTTTAAAGAAAAATTGGAAAAAAAAAACAACAACAAAAAAAAAAACAAAGTAAATCTTTAGATATGCAAAACTAAAAACACACACACACACACCTACACACACACACACACACACATACACACACACTGAATGGTGCTTTCACAAAGTAATTTATGGGGGCTGATTACCAGTGCATGACAACCTATTCAGATACTTAGTTGTAAAAAAGAAATAAAATCCATGTGCTATTGTCCTTCTAGTTGACAATTACGCACTAATATGTGAAGATCAAGCAGTGTAGACACTTTAACAAGATCCCTTACAAAGGTAAAGAACTACACTGAGGTGAAGAGTGTGGGTGTGTTTGCCCTATTATCCTCATAATAATTTGAAGCAAGTGGTTAAGCACAAATCAGGACTTGTAGTATTTAAGAAATAATCCACAAATTATTTCGAAACGCTAGAGATTATATCGTAAACCTTTGGAGTATTTGGAATAACAGGCCTATTGTAAAAAACCTCCAGGTCAAAAGAGAATTTGTCTGGATGTAGATTGTGTTTACAAATAATATGTTCAATTAACTCTAGAATTTCCAGTATTAAGGTCCCACTGTTTAAGAACAAAATATGACTTTTCATTTCCTGGAACACACATTGTACACTGTGACTGGAACATCAAAACACATCTGGTTTCCACATGTCTATACGATGAAAAGGAAAATTAAAGATTAGTGTTGAGCTTTGATACTAGCCTCACTCTAACTGTCAGTTTATTTGAATGTCACAACAGTCCACATTGCAAGACAACTGCCATTAGTATTTTTCACTATACATATAATTTTTCTTACAGTTTTACGGATGTACCATTTTTTTTTCATTGAAGTGTTTTCTTGCTATACTTGAATTGCCTTGTTGTTATATGATTGCACTGATATCCAGCCTGATCTCCTATTTCCGGCCTCCCAATTCAAGGATTTATGAGAGGTGCTGGGATGAATTGGTTTTTCTTCTCATGTAAAAGTGAGAAATAGAACAACAGCTTTTCCAGCTATGATGCATTTGAGTCCCACTTTTAGGAGGCGTATAATGTTCAAGGTGACTTACCTTTAGTGGTTTCCATGCGTAATTCCCAGAGAAGATTGGAGGTGGGAACAGCAGTCAGGTGAATCAATACAAATATGTTCCAGTCATTTAAAAGGTGCATTTTTAAGAATGACATAGTGAGTATGAGTGTATAGAGCCATTTATGATTATTGTCACATTGGGCTTTAGAACAAATTAACCTCTTATGGAACAATAGTCTCACACAAAATGATCAAGTGGATTTTTAAAAGTGAGCCATGGAGATATATTTTTACCTTCAATGGCATCAGACGCACTACGGTGGCAAAATTAACTTGTTCTGTCTTGTTTCTCTCATTTTGAAATTTTTTAATAATTTGTCTGACTGGATATATGGGCAAGTTTAGGCCAGTAAAGTATAATCATGCAACCATTTCATGACTAATAAAAGCATAAGGGTGCCATTAACTGAGTAATTTTTAAGATCAACTTATGCGATATGTTTTTTTTTCTTTTTTTTTTCTAATTACTAGTTGACTTGACTTTTAGCCCCCACACTAAATAAATGTCCTCGGGTTAATTGTCAGAATTTTCAAAGTAAACAAATAATAATAATAATAATAATAATAATAATAATAAAGATGTTTATTTGAATGATTTCCACACATCTTCACCAAGTATGCCAGTAAATGAAGGTTATTGAACCTGCAACTGCATTTTGACCTTTCATGTAAAACTATTTTCCTCTTTCACATGCAGGTGCAGTCTTTTGCAGCTCCACTTGATGGCGATAGAGCCTCAGTGCAAATTAGCCGCTGCCAGTCCCGGTAATTCAGCGAGGTTTAGTTCCCACACAAAACACAGCACAATAAAAAAAAAAAAAAAAAACGGTGCAGCAGCCTGTTAATCCTGCGCAGCACAACCAGCCTGGCCAGGAGCCCACAGGTGTGTTTATGGGTTTGGCATCAGTTTGGGCAGCCGGATAGAGTCTCTGAAATAATTTCCATAAATGCAAGTGCTGCCTATAACCTTGGCCAGATATTGGAAGGCAGTGCATGCCGGTGAGAAATAAAACATCTGGACTATATGCTTGGACAGGAGACTTATGTATATGTATTAACAGGCAGTGGAATTGTCCATATTTGAAAATAATCTTTATTGTAGCTTATTGATTTAGAACTAAAAGGATAACATGCCATATAGACATATTATGAGGCTTCAGAGCAGTAAAACAAAATATGTGGATATCAAAAGGTGCTTAAGTGAAATCTGTAGTCAGACGCCACAAAGTATACTCAGTAAGCAACTGCTGTTTACAGTGTTTATTGTCGGAAAGGAAGGTCCCATGTGGTTCAAACAACTGCAGGTAAATAATGGCTGCAATGTTCAGTGGAGCAGCAGGACGAATGAAAATTCACAGGCGCTATTTCTCATTCTGACCCATTTTAGAACCTCTCCGCACATACACTGACCTTCAGAGGACGAATTGGGATGGCTTATTTCCTACAATGCATGTTATAATCCCATAGGCATTGTCTGATTGAAGCCTCAAGCTATCCAATAAGTCCACCACAGCTCCAGTGGTATTAACCTTAATAATCTCAATTTTTGTGTGTGTGTGTGTGTGTGTGAGTGTGTGTGTGTTTGTCTGCATGCAAAAAATAACTTTAGTTACACCCAATGCAAAGTTTTGGGTCAAATTCTGGGTACAACTTTTGCATGTTAGATTTTTTTTACTGTTCAGCTCTTTTTTTTTCTTTTTTCCAGTTTTTCATATGCTGTTCATATACGTTTTTGGGATTATGAAGGCCTTCATTATACAGCCTACTGCAGATTTTAAAATATTTGTCAAATGTTATTCCTTTATTTGTTATTTCTTTATGACAGATGGTGGTTAACAATTTCCAGTTTACTTTGAGGTCTGTTCTAGTGATTCCATTTTTTTTTTTTTTTTTATTTTTTGCTGAAGATTTACTAATCATAGACAAGTACAAATGTACTGAATTTTCATTGACAGGTGCAGCAGTTTGAAATTTTAAAATTACACCAACACATGTTCTGAACATTTATCTGATTTTTATTAATAAAGTAAAAAACAGCTCTCAAATCACTTCTCTGGTGTGTTTATGGGCTTACAGTAGTGTGAGTTCTAGGAGTCTCTGCATCTGTTAAATTGGAACAAAAGTATATCTAGAGCTATTTGCACTAAACCCGAGGCCTGATTGCATGGAGGAACTCTTGCTGTTCTTACAGCATTGACTGTGCCCACTATTTATAAACTAGAACTTTTTCACATTTTATAGGGATTCTATGTGATACAGCAACACAAAGCACTGCATAATTGTGAAGAGAAAGTATTATTATTTTTCACGAATAAATGACTAACAAATAGGTGCGTTATGCATTTGAATTTAGCCCTTTTTACCCAAATGCCCTTAGACAAAATCCAAAACAATCTGCTGCCTTCAGAAGTCATCTAATTAGTAATTCAAACTCAACAATACCAGCTACAGAGATGCACAGCTTGAGGGAAAAACAGTTGACATAACAGCTATCAGCTGCTCACTTCCCAATTCTGGCCATTACTAAAGAGTGGAAAGAAGATAATTATCATTCAGAGAAAGCTATAAGACGTCAAATTTGACATTTGCAACAATCATGTAAAGAAGAAGAAGAAGAAGAAGAAGAAGAAGAAGAAGAAGAAGGTGCTCTTGGTCACCTTCCTTCACATCTTTACCCATTCATGCATAACACAGTATATTGTGAAATCTAACATTGCAGAGCTCCTTAAAAATAAGATCATTAAGGTGAAACAAGGTGGTGGCTGCATCATGCTCTGGTGGAGCTTATCTTGAGCAAGTTCAGAAAAGTTGGTCAAGTTGATATGGAGATGGATGAATGGAGATATATACAGGTTTCTGGGAAGAAATCAGTTCAGAAGCGGCAAAAGACAAAGACTGAGACGAAAAGACCTTAAACCTGCAGCCTGAGCTACAATAGAAAGGTTTAGATTTAATATATTCATGTGTTGGAAAGGCCCACTCCAAGTCTAGACTGAAATCATATTAATAATTTATGGCAAATCTGTGAAAAATTACTGCTTACAGATGGTTTTCATCCAAGAAATAAATAAATAAAAATGTAAACTTTCCCCTCCACATTCGTGCCTTTTTTTTTTGTCTTGCCATCCCAATTAAATAAATTGATATTGTTTTTGCAACCAGACAGTGAGATAATCCACAGCTGTCTATGTTTTGGTTCTAACTTGTATTTGTATTTAGATCAGTAGAGTGTCTTTAGGGTTTCTTCACATCAGTACAGTCCTTTGTGTTGATTTTCCCATCACCTGTCTTGTTCTGTGAATCTCAGTCTAGACTCTCGTGTTGGCACTACTCCTTAGCTTTTGGTTCGCTGGATCTTCTGTGTTTCTATGCCGTTTCTTCTGTGCCTCTCATTCTACCTTCCCTCAGGTATTTTCTGCAGCTGATCTGGATTCTGTTAACGGCACTCACCTGGTTTGCGTGTCACAATCACATCCCTGCAGTTTGCGAGCTCCTTTTGTTTCTTTCTTTGGCTGCTGGATTCCACTGTTGCACTTGTCCTGGTTCCAGTGTTGATCTTCCTCGCGTCTTTCTGCTCCGTTTTGCACTATTATTAAATCATTCATTACACTGTACATAAGGCAACTGATGAATGATTTAAGCCCGGAAGAACCAGAAAATTGCAGATGGCCCATCAGATAATCATTAACCCATTTTTCTCTGCACTGTTTTTTATCCTTAAAGTAAAAACTCAGCCATTCCTCTCCAGGATGTGAATCATGAACTGTAACGCCTCTAAACATGCTCCAGAATGATGGAAGCAGCTGTGCACAGGAATGTTTTGAGAGATAATGCAATCTGTTGAGCTAATGTGTTTGATGTTACCGCTCTGCACATCACATTGAGTAAGTCATCTTTCGGCTCAAAATTGACGCAGCCAATCGAGTTTCAGCTGAACAGAGCTAAATCATTCCTTACTTCCTCATCCCAGGCAAAGCTTTTTGATCTCACCTGTTTATTGTTCTTGTCTTCGTTCTCCCAATTAATTTTCATTTGTAAAATTTGCACAAAAGTGAAGTGAGCATTTTACAGAGTTTCGCAGTTTCGTAATAAGACGGTAGCAAATTGGTGACAGTTTGACAGTTAAGACATGAGAAGATTTAATAATTAGGTGGGGATCAAATTCATAAACGTGTTCTACGTGGCAGTAACAAAATGAAAAGCTATTTATATGTGACTTAATGAAATACTGCGTACATGTATCCACTGCAATGCAATGTTTTTTTGGAAGACCAAGAAAAGAACAATGGGTTGATATTGTGCCGGCAGCTCTTCTGCTTTTCGTTTTGCATGTTCAGCTGATCGCTTGTCCATTTTCTAACTGTTTGACTAAACCTCACACTTTCTGTATAACAGAAACTGGCCATCTTTGATAACTTATGTTGAATACTTCCCTCCTGTCCAGATTTCCTATGAGCTTTATGGACTTCACTTAAAAGGAGAAGGGATGGTAGTAACCAGGTTTACATGGTCCTTTACTAGCGTCATTGTTCTGATGGCACAAGGCTCATTCCTCAATAAACTGCTTTAAATGAAAAAAAAACAAACAAAAAAAAACACATATATTTTAGTACCTAAGAATAACAGGAAGTTTTAATATATTTTTCTTGTTATTTACACAGGAGTTCAGATAGCTCTTTTCTAAATGTTTGCAGAGATTTTCAGAAGAAGCAGAGCCTAAGGCAATCTAAGGTCACTGCACAATTTACTATTGTAAGCGAGTCCTCTTTCATTACTGTTGAAGATGAGAATATTATTGTAATGATGAAGACAATAGATACAAATCTGATGGTCTCATAGATATCCAAGGCTGTCTGATTGACAAACTTTATGAATATGAAACTCCAAAATTTAAAAGAAATTTGGTCACTGCCCTGAAAATATCCACCACCACTGACTTATAGGATAAAAAAGGAGTAGTTGATATTTTTTCACTGTTTGTGTTTCTGACAGATTTGGAAGAATGTCCCTTACATAGTTTAATATTTATTTGTTCAGATTTAAACCCACAAATTCAGTCCACAACAATAACTAAGTAGAAATGCATGTAAGAAATACATATTTCAGTAGGACAATCAGATTCCTCAGTTTACCTTAGCTTGCAGTACAATATCTAATTAATCAAACATGGCCAATAGGAGATAAAGGGCCCTAAAAACATCGATCAATATCAGAAGCAACAGTAGCGTTGCCTGTTATTGTGTTTTGATTTAAACATTTTTAACACCAGGAAAAGTATTTGTTGAAAATGAAGCCATACCTCCTTCACAATCCAACTGGCATTGAGCAATATATATATATATATATATATATATATATATATATATATATATATATATATATATATATATATATATATATATATATATATTTACAATTTATATATAGTATATTTGGAACAGCCTTG
>NW_015112936.1:130971-141880 GCF_001443285.1 Poecilia latipinna | reverse complement strand
AAAGTATTTGTTGAAAATGAAGCCATACCTCCTTCACAATCCAACTGGCATTGAGCAATATATATATATATATATATATATTTACAATTTATATATAGTATATTTGGAACAGCCTTGCATTCAGGGGCTTTGCCTGGATCAGAGAATCAAGCCTGAAAATCTTATCTCATTTTCCATTTTTTCCATGGCGTATTGGCATAAGTTAATTCCATGCCTCCTTCTTTTCTCCATCTGAATTTCATTGTGTCTGCCTAATCAGCTAGAAGCAGAAATGATCTGCTAACATTTCATTTCTCCATGAATATTTGATTGTCAAAAAATGTCCTGGGGGAACGAACTGGGCCGACGGTTCGGTTTTGATTTGCGATTAAACTATCAAGAAATCAATTTCATCTGCTTTGAATAATTCAAGGTTTAATGGAATGAGAAATGGCAAAAGGGGCATGGGTTATGAGATGGTCTGAACAGAGAGGGACTGTGTGTGTGATGTGTGTATGTATGTTGGAGTGAAGACTCAGGTGGGAAATTGTGCAACACAAAACGAAAGAAGTCCTACAATGTGATGCAGAGAGTAACATTGGAAAACAGCTGGACGTCCATGTCTGTAATTAATTCCTTCCTTTATGACAAGTAGAATTTATTGTGATTCTTCATTTGTGAATGTTTCTGCATTTTTAGTTTGCCTAAGGAATCCCAAAGTCTACACGACTTTATTCTCATCATCAATTTACTCGCCCTCAGACTGTCAAACTTTGAAATCCGTGTAGTTCATCTGACTCTTTTCCAAATTGTTGTTATGGTTTTGGATAGAGCAATAGTTACATGCCATTGTTGAACTAAATATGAGATCGCATCTGTCTTATTCGAAATAAACTACAGGCCAATATAACCATTCATGTCTTGGATTTTTGAAGATGTAGTTGCGGGGCAAGTTATTTTAGTTTTGGAACAGCAGTCATGTTGAACATTTTAGACAGGACTAAAAAAAAAAAAAACCTTCCTTATAAATTGCTTTCTTGAGGATAATTTTGCCCATTTTGTTGGCCAAAATTTAGAAAATTTACTGTCCCGACCTTGATGCTGTAGCACAGGGGTGGCCAAGTCCAGTCCTCGAGAGCTACCATCCTGCAACTTTCAGATGCATCCCTGCTTCAACACACCTGAATCAAATGAATGGCTTGTTATCAGGCCTCTGTAGAGCTGATCCCGGTGTGTTGGTGTAAGGATACTTCTAAAACTTGCAGGATGGTGGCTCTCGAGGACTGGACTTGGCCACCCCTGCTGTAGCATGTGAGCATCTAGAGTCTTTTTATTGCAGCCTCTTAGTTTCTCACAATGTTCTGTATCCATGTAATTATTTTTAATTTTGTAGTTTTTTAATCTCTTTATTGATTTCTAGTCTAGTTATTGCATTTATTGTCATGAATTTTGTGTTTATATATGCGAACAATGCTACATATACAATAATAAGTATTTATTCATATCTAATCCATTAAAAGGTACATACTCTTTTTAGCTGTAGATTTCCATCAGTCACTTTAAAGCTAATTTCTATTTATGTTTTGGGTCATCCTTCATTTGGAAAGCCCATTTATGCTCAAGTTTTAACTTCCTCCATGACGTCTTGAAATTCTGCCTCAATGTTCACACATAATTTTCTTTCCGTTTGATCTATTTTGACGAGTGCAAAAGTTCCCCCAGCAGCAAATCATCCACATTTGTTGCTGCTGCACCAGTTCTTCAAAGTTGGGAAAGTTGTCTTTGACTTGCAGTTTTGCTTCATTTTCCTCCAAATGTAAAAACAAAACTGGTCACTATGGTGAAACACTTAGATTTTAGCTTCATCAAACCTCAAGACATGTAAATGAAAATTAGACTTTCATGTTGTTGTTGTTGTTGTTGCTTTAGGGATAATTGCGTCTTCCTCTATGAGTAGCCTATTCTTGCAGGATTCAACAGGATTCATTTTACCATGGATAATGACTCTTACAACATTTTCACAAGGTGCCTTGCTTTTGTTCTGAGGTTGACACACCAACACATTTTTAGACATGGATGCAGAGTCTATGTTCTTCCCCAACAGTTGGACATACTCATGTTTTCTTCTTCTTTTTACATTTGCATATAAATCATGTTCAACAACTTAGAACATCACAGAAAAGTTCATCCATTTTAGTAGCTTCATTTTGTAAGAGGCACACATTATGTAGATTAATTACACAAACACTGACATTTTCAAGCCTTTATTTCACTTAATTATAATGATTTTCCCTTTTACAGCTAATGAAAACATGACATTTAAGATTAGAATATTAAGTTCGACTAATAATAACCCATTTATGTTATTTTTCTCACATTATTCTGACATAAAGCAAACAGACCTGGAAATGTTATAATAGATGCAAATGTTAATATTTGCATTCAACTGTATAAAGTTTGTCTATGTAGATTTTTTTTTGCTATTTCGTCCATCCTCTAATTGGACACAGAGACGCAGCTTTTAATGTTAACCAGTCAACCAGTCACTGATCCTTTTTTGCTCATCTTGAAGAGTCTAAACCAGTGTTATTAGCCTCAAGTAACAATTCTAATAAGGGAAACTGAAATGAAAGAAACAAGGGCATAAAAGAAGGGCGGAAAGGGGCTGGGTTACTTCAAGGACCGAGTGAAGTTTTTCAGCTAATTTTACTCATCTCCCAAATGAGCACCTGCTGTAATAGCAAAGGTTCTGGGAGACGCTTTGATGCCGTCTCATAACCACCCTGAAGTGACGCTCACAAATAAGTTATCGTCTGCTCCTGTCAGTTCAAAAAGAACAGCAGCGCTGGTGTTTTTTTTCTTCTTCTTCTTCTTCTCTTTCCTTGACGAGACACAAATAAATGAAGCGGCTGTGTCTCCAAGCAGCCAGAGCCGACAGTTTCAGAATTAAAGTGGTGACTGTGCTGTCAAAAGGCTAACATCGCTTGCTACAAGTTGGAACCAGCAGGCCTAGTTTAGGTTGAACTTGTCAACATGCCGTGCGTTTGATTTGATAAAGTTAGAAAACTCGCTCTGTCACGCCAACTTTTCTGTTTGTTTGTCACTCCATCCTTACATCCATCTGATCATCTGCTCATTTTTATTTTAAGTATCACACTCCAGGGACTTCGTTTCAAAGGCCTGGCGAATTAACATAAAGCCTGGAGATGGAGGGTACTTTGATTCTCAAAAAGCATCATATTTTTGAGGGTGAGCACTTTTTTCAAACGCAGCATGTCGACAGAAACTGACACAGCCAATAGAAGAAACTGTAATTTGATGGGTAGTCATTAGCAGAATTCATTTAGAACAAGGAGGAACAAGGAAAGAGGAGGGAGACATCAAGGATGACAGTTCTTAAAACAGTTTTATCGGAAGAAGCCGAAGTCTGAGTCTTGAACTCCAGTAGCACTTTACGTCAAATAAACAACAATCTAAAACTTGTCTCAACCTCGTGCTCTAAAGACTAAAGTGAAGTCAGCGACTTGTCTCAGTGACAGCTTTTAATCTTTATATAATCAAGCAGAATAATGGAACGCACCTCTACAAGGAATGCATGTGAAAGCACTGGATTACAGTGCAGGTTCACAATTTCATAACCTCATAATAATGTTAATTTTATCTGAGAATATGCTATGAATATGAAAAAAGAATCATCTGCCCCAGAACATTTTTGCACTGACCATGCTTCCATTCGTCATCACTCTAAAACTGATGATTACATTAATATTCTTTAATCTGATAAGTGTGTATGGTGGCGTGCTTAAAATAAAGGGAGCTTGTACAGAGGCCATCTTGGTTTGGAGGAAATCTTTCTTTTTTTAAAATAATTTTTAAGAGTTAACTGTTTCAAAGAAGGATTGGAAGCATAAGCAAAATAATTCAAAATGTTCATGTAATAGTTAAGTTTCCCCATTTATACTTCAATTAAATGGGAAGTTTGGGATTTTTGTACTTTTGGATAAAATGGTTGACGTACGAAAACAAAACAGAATCAGAAAGGAAAGAAATGGCAATATGTGGGGATGGTAGGAGGCGTGAATTGGCACACTGATCCAAAACTACGTCATTCATTAGGCAGTGACGCATGGATCACGGACTATTCATAGAGATCTGGGAGTGTTTGCTCTAACTTTCTTGTAATAACAACAAGCATTTCTCTGAAAATGAAGCCTGTCATGCAACTTATTTAACTTTAATCCCAAGCTTCAAGCCTGTTCTGTTTTTATCACCAAGCAACAGTGATGAAAAAATAATAATAATACAAATTCTTTATTCATGCAGGTAAACATGTTCAGTCTGAAGCATCTTACAACCCTCAGGAAAAAATGTGAACTTTTTTGAGCATAAATTACATATCTCCTTTACAAATTAATATTAATTATTGAAGGGTGTTATTGTTGAGGAGGGGTCACAATAAAACAAAAGGAGGAAAACAAAGAAGTCAAACTGTGTGTTATAAATAATTAGTTGGCTAATTGGTGTGTGCTCAGCCTGCACTTTTCTCCTGCTTTCCTTTCTCCTGCTTCCTTCCCAACTCTGTTTTGAAAATTGTTTGACTGTTTGACAGCCACTTTAGTGTGTATCACCTGAAGCTCACTTCCTCCTCGGGCTCATCTACAGCTATTTTCGGCCTTGAATTTTTTTTTTCCCTTTATGCAACTTTCTTTTTAAATTGTTTAGCCTCCTCACCCAGCATGACAAGGCAATGTGCGCTGAAGTATCTCATTTTGGACATTCGCTGTGGGAGAATAACTAGAAGAGAGGCTCGTTTAAAATCTCACTTTTTTGTGAAATTTCACATCTCGACTTCTGACCTCTCCTCTGCAGTTTCTTCGCTGTTGATTGCTGCGCTGTGATTAAAACCGAGGAGAGAGTGCAAGTTTTTATTGATGCTTAGTATGAATACAAAATTAGCGATGCGACTCAAGAACAATTTGGAAAGTAGAACTGACAAGGAGTGTTGACACATCATCAAACTGAGACTGATTGCTTGAATAATTGGTTTGTACGTAATTATATTACGGCGTCGTCTTGGGTGTTAGTATGGTTATGTGTGTGTGTGCTTCGTTTTGTGCTCCTTCGCCGCCTATCACGGGGAAAATGGGGTGGCCAGAGGGGAGGATCCGCTCCGGGGAAACTGGTGGCTTTGTTTTCTACCGGAGGCTTCGATCAAACTCACAAAGCAATTCCCCAGAAGCTCTATTAAATTTTGAAAGTAGCCAATCATGTTAGGGATCTGTAGCGAAAGAGGGAAGTGCTGGAGGGGTGACCTGGTGTTTTTTTGTTTTGGCCCATGAAAAGAAGCGAGCCTCTAAGTGTTTTAAATGAGAAATAGCACTGGCACAGCTGTTGCTCCATTAAAGGCTCCCTGAGGAACCTTTGAAATGGGGCCTGAGAGGATCCAACACAGGCAAAGTGCCAACTAGCCTTGCTACATGTGTAATCACCTAGTAAGGGAATTTTGCATTTAGTTTGACCATTAGCAGGTCACTTTTTTGAAAATCTGTTAAGGTTTTTAAGCTCCTACATCTAATTTAATTCACATGGGACCATAACAATTTTAAATCATTTTATCCACTTATTTCTGATACAGAAAAAGCCCCAAATGTTCCAAGATTACATTAAATTGTTTTAGTCACTCAGAAAAGCAATGAAATCGTGTCTGACATGGGGTCCAGCAGATCTTAGGCAGATTTTTAATTTTTTTCCCCATCACTTGTACCAAGTGCTGTTGATCCTCCATAACTGCAAGGTCTTGCAGCAAAATTGAGGATTTTCCTCTCCTGAGTTGGGAAATACAAAGCATAATGTGACCAGAATGAGCAAATGTGCCCTGAATGTTTGGTCTAATGCCAATTACACCCCAGTGGTAGTACCGCCCCATAGATGTTTCACATGAATAGAATTAATGTCAAAAATAATAGAAGAATATGAGTTGTAAATGTAGTGTGAGGTGGTTAAGTTATGATCAGATAATTATCACCCAGACGTAGAGTTTCCTTCACCTCTCCAGAGAGTTTTTAAATGTATTCTCACTTACTACTTTGTTTTGAAATAATGCAGCCCGTACAAAAAGGAATGTCGCATCAGAGGCATGACTGATTAATTGTTAACAGGCAGGGAAGTAAGACCACATCTATTTATATAAATACTGCCATTTTTTTTTTCTTTGCATTTATGGAAACACTTTGTATTTCAGGCTACCTAGGATGGACTGGAACTACATTAGTATATTTTAACACAGTACATTGCTGGGTTACAAACTCCATTTGTTTTTATTAAATGCTGGATTAAGAACAACCCAGTTTGGGTTATTTTGCTGAACCACTACTAGGTAAAATATGGACCCATCCAGGACTGGATTGAATCAAACAAAAGGGTTGAGCTTTGATTAACATAGTAAGTCAGAGTTTTTTGTCCAATAATGATCAATGGCTAATGTTAAGACTACCAAAAATTAGATTGAAAAAAAATATATATATCCTGAATAACTAACCAGAAATATTTGGATAAAAATAAATGAACCATAATCTGCATATCATTACAGTAATGTCTGAAAGTCCAAAGCACTCAACTCAATTTTTTTTAATCATAGAAAAAAAAAATAATTCTTTGCATATTACTCTGAATTACTTGACATTAATGAGGTATATGCTCTATTTCTGGCATATTAAGACGGTTATTTTCAGATAATGTAGTTCAAAACTGCTTTTAAAGCTGTGATGCAAATGTTTCTCTGGGCTCTGTTAAATTCTACCTGGGGAAAAAAAAAAGATTGAATTAATGGTAAATTAGTGTTTAGTAGTATATTAGCTATAGCTGATATATTCCGGTAGGACATGCCACTGAGACAAAAAACACATGATCCTCATACATAAACATGAATGTTAACATTACACAGATTTCTACCAGCTGCGGAGTAGAGAATCGTAACTCGCACTCTACTTCATAGCATCATCAAATTACATCTTTTGTTATGTAATTTAAAATTTTCAATCTTTGATTGAAAGAACCCTCGGGCAGAGATAGCTGAAATGCAGACAAAATCTTTGACATTTCATCTTTTTGAAACATAAATCAATAAAGCTGAACTCTATGGAAACTGCCGTGATATTTTCCCGCTAAATGGAAAGTGAATGCTCTGAAAACTTAGGACATTTTCAGCTGTGTACACTTTAACACAATTTCCCCCAGGGTTTAGCAACACAGAGGAAGCCTTAAATCCAGCTCATAGTCAGACTGATAAAGATATCTATGTCAGAAGTACATTTATATCTTTAGGCCCCCAGACCATAAAGTACTGCAGTAGAAACTGATTTTTTTCTAAGTACGTTCTTTGTTGGCCACTTATCTTGATTTCTTCTCTTGTCTGGAAAATACACTCAGCTTAGAACATATCAGATTTGTGAAAATTACATCTGACTTTGCTCCCTGAACTCCGTTTCCCCTATTTATCCTTAAGTTTATATCCTGAAGGTGATAAAAATGCAATAATCATCCCTCCATTCCTGGTTCACCTTGATTATTCCCATTTGCCTCTCTACATCTGAAAGCCTTGTTTATTTGTTGTGTGGAGACACACACACATCCCAGAAATGAGTGTGTTTTCCCACTATAATTTGTTTTTTTTTTGTTTTTTTCCAGCTCTGGCAACACTACAGTGTTGCGTCCTTTTATCTGCTGACTTGTTTTCACTCACAGCACGTCTACATGACATGTCTCTTATTTTGCATACTGACTTAGTGTTATTTCATTTAAACATGTCTGGGAGGATATTAGACCCGGCCCACGGCTACAATAAATCCAACTATTATTCACCTCCATTTATCCTGTTCATTTCAGAAAATAAGAGTTTATATAACTCTAACCTTCTCGACAATATATTATTTCAATTTCACATTATGTAAAACCGTGATGCACTTTACAAAGCAAAGGAAAGACATTTTTAATATTGCTGAAAGAAAGCCAGCAGTTCCATTTTGAACAAACATTGTGTATAATTCATTGGACATAGAGATATGGCTTTCTGTGAAATATCTTATATTTTTGCAAGAAATACTGTATCCCTGCAAAACTTTTCACTCTCTGTGACATTATAGCCACAAACAAAACCACAAAACTCCATGTCAGAATGACCAACTCAAAGCTGAAATGGAGACTCTGTGCTAAGGCTTGAAATTTCGTATTCATGTTTCAATTGCTCTCTATTTATCATGACTGATTGTCAGATGTTTTGCAAATAACATTAGGTTAATTTTTTGATCTGTATCTGTACAAAAGTTGCCAGAGACCTACCCATGTCATGTATAGCCATTTATAAGACCACAATGAAGAAAATATGCATACACTAAAATGCTTTATTGAAGAAAAAAACATTTTCAATCGAAGTGAAATTATTCAGTCTAAACATTATTCCTCCCAGAGTGAAGACCGCAGAGAGCTCACTGTTGGAGATTAGCGTCTGTAATGGGGTTTTGAGGATAGTCGGGATTTTAGATCTGGAGCGATATGGTGCTGGGGTAAACACCAGGCAAGGGACTAAAGGATTTAGTCAGCCAAGGCTTTTTTCTCCCCTTTCTCCACGTGGACAGAGTATCACTGTGTTCTAAAGCTCACATGTTTCCCACGGTCATTTACTCAAGCATCTCTGGTGGGGATTTGGTTATCCTCTCTGAAAGGGCACCGCAGTCTCCCGCTCACCCTGGCTTGTGCAGGGGGACAGATGAGATAGATAATGATTTACTAGAAGGAAGAGATGAGCAAAAAGTCGCCAAGAGAGCAAGGCGGAAAAAAATAAAAAAAATAGGGGGAAGGATTTAAGTGCTCACGTGGCTTTCATGCGGATATTTTTAATACCACTTTGTAAAGTGGATGTGGTCTGCTACAACAAAAACAGTTTTTCTCTTAGCCACTTGCATCAACCGCAAACACCAGTTTTTATTCACTGAACAAAGACTGAATCATAATGGAAACGTTTATGAAAACCTAAGTACACCACATAAAAACTTTGGATCTGTACAAAAAAATACATAAATAAATAAAAATCCACAAAAACCTGGAGTTCAGCTAGGTTGAACTTTACTTTTATTGGGACTGTGGATAGATACACTTATCAGGTACAACGTTACGGCCGCTGACAGTTTAAGTACATAGCATTATCTCTGTGTCATTACATCTGTTAGCGAGTGAGACGTCATATGGAGCAATTTGACATTTTATCGTCAGTGAAAGTTTCAAGAGAAGGAAAAATAAACAAGTCTGAAAATGTCAGAGTTTGAAAAAGGTGGCCAAGGTCAAAAAAACACCGAGCATTCAGTTTCAGATGAGAGGAAGTAAAATTAGCATTTTAGCTGGAACTCAAGGTCCCAAAGTCTGGAAGAAGAGTGGAAAGTCACAGAAGCCGTGTTGTTTCAGGGACATCGTGACTTTTCCACAGCCAACTATGATTTGGGGAGCTGTGTTAAATGAAGTGAGACAAGGAAATCTTTTAATTAATTATATTTACTTTTACTTATTGACATTAAAACAAATTAAAATATAAAAAAAAATATCACTCTTGTGATATAAAAAATAGTGCAATAAAATATTCACTTTTTTAAGTGGTTTACTGGAAAAAAACTGATTGTTCGATGATCTAATTCGTTAAGAAGCACCTGTAGGCACTGTGCTGTGCACACATATTTTTAGAAAACATCTGTTTTTATTACCTTATTTCTTAGAACCTCTTGAACACATCATCTGGGAGCACAGGCCAATGAAAGCCATTTCTTTTACTCGACTGGCTTTTACTCTTTGTTCAATGGCCTACTTATATATTACAAATACAAATAGTGCATTTTGCAATGCACAGTCAGTAATTTGTGCTGACAACCGACCTATAAAAAGCATTCTGCTTTTCTTCCATACTTTGGGACTTTTTATGCACGAAATAAACTATGCTCATCAATCTAAAGCAGCTTTTCCCAACCAAACAAAAACCTGAAGTGCCTACCATAACACACATCTCAACCTTAACTAAGTGTTTTTATAAAAGTCTTGTAAAGATCCTGCATCACCGATCACAGTTGTTTCCTCAGAATGGTCCTGCTTCTCATCGCCCTCGAGGCCTTGATGTTGTTTTACCCGGTGATTGGCTGAAAATCACTACAGCCACAGCTCCGTCTTAAGGTGCCGCTGCAGCAGTACAGCAGATCACCGAACAGACACGTTTAGAGACAGATGGACTCAGAAAGCGTAGCGGGACAGGCTGAGATGAGCTCCACATCTGCCGCTCGCAAGAAATCGGGCCACAGACGGCGGGAGATTACACGGTGGAAAACGAAGGAGCCAGTGAGAATGCGGGTTCAACTTTAACCTCCCCAACCTGAGGTGGAGGAGTGCTGAGCATCAGCGCAGAAAAACCAGAGAGACACATCAGGTTGGGGAATAAACGCAGGCAACCATGCAAGAAAGGCGGGATAATGCTCGCGCAGGATGACCTAGATGCAGGCGTGCTGCAGTTGATGCGCGCAAGACTGTATTTAGTTAATGAAATTAATAAAACACATTGTCAACCTTTGTAAATAACACGTTTTTCAAACCCATCTGCCATAATTAAATTTAATTAGCACACTGCACTTGATTAATTGGAAAAAGTGGTGCTTGGCAAAGCAGGGAAACAAACACAATTGGACAAATTGCATGCTCACAAGGGAAGCCAAGTAGGGAAGAAAACGTTTCTTTTTTAGATAAGTTACACTTTGATGTAGGAGAATGTCACCCACATAATCATTAGACAATAGTTTGACGTAGCAGGGACTGTTTTGTTGGAATTTACTGGGTGGAATATAAATGGGACAGCCAGTAAGGCATCATGCTAGCAAAAAAAAAAAAAAAAAAAAAAAAAAAA
>NW_015112936.1:124625-127754 GCF_001443285.1 Poecilia latipinna | reverse complement strand
TTTTTGGGGGGGAAAAAAAAGGGGAACCCCAAAAAAGAAAAAATTGAAAAAAAAAAAAAAAAAAAAAAAAAAAAAAAAGCTATTTTTAAATATAATCATCACAATGTGAATCTAGAAATATGTTGGTATAATCACCAGAATGAGCAGAAATAAACACTGAACAAATTTATGTCTGAATGTAATGTATAAAAAATTATTTAATGTAAAACAACTGGTTTTGACACCAATGCACCCGCTGATTACATCGTAAAAGGGTTTTAAGATGTGCCAAAAGTCCAAATATTTCTAATTCTTATATTTGATAAGACTACTTTAAAATTACAAACTTTTCTATACGGAAGCAAATTTTCCTCCTTTTATTTGCAACAAAAAAACAAGCAAAGACAGTTTTAGCAAAATTTTAGCGAGACTTTTCACGGTGCAGCATAACAAACACTTGACATAAGCAAGCATAGCACGCCTGAGGTGTTGAGTTTATTTGGGGCACCTGTGATCAGAAATGAAAGGAAATGAGTCCCCCCCCCACCACCATACCTTTGTGAAAATGATGTTTTCCTCATGTTCAGTGGAATGCATCTCATCTCACTTTGAATTTTAGAATTGCTCCACATGCAAAGCTTTTCCTCAAAGCTGTTTGTGGGAAGCAGCTGTGGCAGTCTGCAGCATGCCAAGCCCAGCTACTTAAGAAATTATCAGAACGCCACACAGCAGATATATTTATAACTTAACATTTCTGGGCAGTCACTTGTAATCACGGCAGGTTAAGGCATATGTGAATGAAGAGTCGGTGAAAAGTACCCAACTGCAGTTTTCAGTTGGATAGAAGTTTAACCTGAAGTGCTGCTTATGCACGATTAATCACTCCTCTTATGTTGATCTGCACTCAGAGTCCATTTGTGTGATGGCTGGTAATGGCATCATGCAAATGAGATTGAACCAGCACATAAATAAAGCTCAATTTGTACATATATTAAAAATTCAGTCCAAAGCACCTACTAAAGACAGATTATTATATCAAAATGTGTAGAGTTAGGTTTCTAACTGCGCTGTGTCATAATTTCATGTTTCCACCTATTATTTTCAGTCACCTATTTACTGTTTTTACTTAAATGGTGGGATGTATTTCAGTTGCCACAGCATGGACCTGGAGATGTGAACAATGTGAACGCACTGAAAAGGATCAAAACAGGACTCCGACATCACAACAGAAAGTAGGGAACTCCATTCTTCTTGCAGTTGCACATGTAAATTGTACCACCTTCACACCAACACACATAAAGAGCATTTGAGAGAGTTAATGAATGCATATATTGATATGTGTGAGAGAACTTCATGTTACATAAAATCTGCTTTGTTTCGTCTTTGAGCTATTTCTTCAAGAAAAGCCCAACAGCAGCTTTACGCCTTTACACACTCAACGTATTTGTCTGCCTTAGAGTTAAAAAGGGGGAAGACATTCAGCTTGAACATTTCTTTAGTTCCGTATTTTTCATAGACTTTTTTTTTTTTTTTTTTTTCCCCCCTCTACAAGTCCTGGTCTCTAAGGAGTTCTATCTCCAAACTAAAATGTAGCAGCACAGTGAAGGTCATGTCTATAAAACATCCTAGTCTGTGAAATTAGAGCAACAACAAATGGGTTGAATGGTCAGATAAAGGAGTGCGAGTGAAACACCTTAAAGCCATCAACTGAAATGTCTCAGCTGTAGGTTTGATGTATTTAATAGAACCTATAGACAGATCACAGATTGCCAGTCAAGCTTTTGATGCACTTTATCTTAAAAAAAAAAAGCCCTTTGATTTACAAAGAAAAAAAAAAAAGATTCACAGAAGAGTTATAAGTGTGAGCAGCTTGGCTAATAGCCAGAGGAGAAGGAGCAGGACGGCGTATCACAGAGTGACCTTTCACCCCAGAGCTCCCCCACCTGGCTCCTTAATTGGCTGCTTTTCTTCTCCTGACTGCATTAGACATTCAAATTGCACCTGATGTTTGCACGCTGCAGAGCACCGTGCATTCATGTAAGATGAAGGAAAACAGACTGAGACCGAAGCACAGAGGCAACGACTGATAAGAGTAAGAGACAACTATGAAGGATAGAGTGCACCACTGATGTTACCCGTTGGTGAAATTGACGTGAATTATTTACCCGCTTGCAGCGAAATGTGAGGCGGATCAAATCTCTTATGACTAGGATTTTTAACGTTGGTTTATTTAAATGAAGAAAATCACTTTTTTTTTCCCCTCTTTTTGTTTAAGGCAGTATTGCCTTGTTGAGTTTGGTTAGTCGTGGTTTTGAAATACGCAGCTTCAGCACATTTTTGTCTTTAAGGCTTTCTTCCTGCCAGGGGGAAGTCGGTCCTGATTGAGTAGTTCATTGGTCAAACATGACAGAGAGTAAGACAGCTACTGCACTTACAAGAAAGATGCTGTTTCAGGCATTTAAAAATCAATACAAGTGGAGTAACACCTGCGTTTTAGGAGTTTTATTTTTTTAAATGTTGTATTCACAAAAAACCATGATTTTAAAGCAGGATTTGTTAATATTTTTTAACATATCCAGAGTTATTGGTAGATACCTAAACATGACCGGCAAACATAAAACCTAATAAAGAGGCCATGGAAATGCAAAACACATGAAGCAAAAGCTCAGTGCCTTGAAAATGCATTAATAAGGTGTAGATCAAAGCATATTAACCCGTCAGAGTGGTCCAGTCAAAGTCCAGACCTATATACAGTCTATAATGTGCGACAAGCCTTTGAAATTTGTGTTCACAAACTCTCTCCATCGCTCTGACAGACCTTGATCTATGACGCAGAGATGAAATTAGAGAGATCTTCAGATCTGCAAAGTTGGTAGAAACATTTCCCAGAAGAGTTGCAACTGCACTTACAACAAAAACTGCATCTACTACAAAGAGACTCCGGGGAGGGCGAACACAAATGTATTGTGACATATTTTAGAAAAGATTTTTTCCTTACTCTTTTACTTCACAGTTTCTCACAATGTTGTGCCCGTCTGTCATAAAACCCTCAAAAAAATATTTTGAAGTTCATGGTTGTAACGTGAAAAAAACTATATATATATATATATATATATATATATATATATATATATATATATATATATATAT
>NW_015112936.1:105765-121235 GCF_001443285.1 Poecilia latipinna | reverse complement strand
ATAAAGGGTCAGAGTGTAGTACAATCCAATGTGTTGGACTTAGTGTTCCAGGACTTCTCCTGTGTGATTAAACAGCATTTTTTTGACTTTCTGACCCTGTGAGGAGGATTCTTTGATCATAGCAGAGATGGTGTGTCGCACTGAATACGTGGATTTAAACTCTTTTGATATAAGACTCAGGATCTTTGGTATCTGTCAAGTGTTCAAGGGCATGCCTTCCCACAGTGTTACTTTTGAAGCCTAATCATATTTTGCCAACATCTTTTGCTACTTCTGGCTCTCTAGGAAAAGAATAGTGAGACTTCTCGCCTCATACTGTACCTCGTATATGAACCGGAGCGGGCTGGAGACCTCAGAAGGGAGTGAAATGAAAGAAGGAAGAAACGGCAGGGCTCTGAAGCCATTCGTAGCAGGCTAACATCGGTCCCACTCAGAAAAAAAGAGCTGAGACAGAAATGAAACACAGAGGTGGAGGCTGGAGGAAGCGGAGAGCACGAGAGAAATAGACAAAGCGAGGGGGAAGCCACAAATAAGAAACCTTAACACAGAAAGGGGGAGATGGAAGAAGAAATGAATAAGTCTGGTCAGGTGGTGAGTCCTCTGATAAGAAAGACGGGCTCCTATCACACACATGCTGTCAGTAAAGAAGGGAGACGGGCCTGATGGATTCGTATGATAGATGTGTGGACGCATGGAGCCGCGGCCCCAGCTGCTGGGCCTAATGAAATGTGTCCCAGTACAAGATAGAGCGCTCTGATTTAAACACATCCTGCCTCGCTATTCCTATTCTCCCTAATGCAGCCGGGAAGAGCCGCTGCCACCATCACAGCCTCGTGTCTGTTTGTCTTCCTATTTGAAAGTCGGCCTTTTCATTTGGAACCAATCCACTGCCTCTTGTCACGGACCCGAAAAGAATTGTGCTTCTGTTCCATGCACCTGTAGATCATTTACAAGTCAAACTTGATCTAAAATGTGCTTTGTTGTTTCTGTTTTAAGCCCGAGTCCCATCATCTGGTCCGCTGCACCTTCATCATGAGTCAACTAAGACACGAAATGGATTTTTTTTTCTTTTTTAGATGTGAACAAAACATAAGTTATTTTTTTTCGCCAAGCGTACAATGTCATGTAAAATCGTTTTCACATTTTGTCCAGTAATCCCTGCAAACTATATTCTTTTTTATGTGGATTTTATGTGACACATCAAACATACAGCCATCAAGTGGGAGGCAAATGAATTGAAAAATAATCTGAAAAGTGCGATGTGTTTTTTTGTATTTGCCCACCCTAATTAAATATTTCCATTTTGCTGCAATTACAGCTACAACTTATTGGGGTCATGTTTTCATCAACCTTTCACATTTACAGACATTCTTTTGACCAAAGCAGTTCAAAGGGCATCTGTCAACATCGATGACTAGATTTGGGTCTGAACTTTGACTGGGCCTTTGAATAACCTTTGATCTAACCCATTCACTCCACTGCAGCTCTGGCTGTAAGTTTAAGGTATTACTGAAAGATTACCCTCTCTTATAGTCTGAAGTGTTTTGCACTCTGTAACAGATTTCCATCCAGAATTGCCCTGCATTTAGCCTCATTATCCTAATAACTCTTACCAACTTCCTGCTCTGCAAAAGAAAAACCTCCTCATAGCAGGATTCTACATCGCATAGCCATTGGCATGTAAGCCAAATGATTGCTATGTGCCCCCCATTGGTGAGGTACAAGGTGATTTTTTTTTTGTTTGTTTTTTTTGTTGTTTTTTTTCACAATCAGCTAGATTGTTCTGCTGTAGACAGAAATGTCTGGATCATCTGAACAATGGGTGAATGGATAGACAGCTAGATGAATATAATTGCAAAATGGAGACTTAAGGATAGGATTAATAGTAAAATATGGCATTTCAGTGTTAACAGATGAGCTTGTGAAGGTTTTCTGATGAAGTTGAGCTTCTGCACCAATCACAAGTGTTTTTTCCTCTCTCACCAGGTTTTTTTTATCCAGAACTTTATCTTTGACAGTCTCACCATCAGCTCAAACCGACTTCCCTCTCACTGCTGAAGGAAGTATCTGTACAGCACGATGCTGCCACCACCGTGTTTCACTGAATGGGGTGTGAAGTTGGTCACCTGAACTGACCACCTTGTACCACATGTTCCGTCCATCGCTTGCATTACGTACCGTTTCTTGGGGGTTGTATTTCCTTGAATTAGTCGAGCGTATGACTAACAATTGCCCTTCTGACAAACTCCTCCAGCTGAGCTATGGATCTCATGCCTCCCACAGAGTTAACATGAGTCACTTTGTTCATTGTCTTATTAATTACCACAGAGTTTTATAACATAATCTGCTTTAAACCTCTCCATACATTTATCCCTGTCCTGTTCTTTAGTCTTTGGATTCTGTGCTGTTCGCTGTTCTCTGATGAACCTTTTAATCCTTCAAAGAACAGCTGCATTCATACTGAGATTAAATTACACTGAGATCAAATGTTTACTAATTGTCATTTCTTATAGTAATTAGTTTAACTGGGTGTTTTTTAGGGGTACCAGAGGCTTAGGGGGGTGGGGGACCAAATACCCCCAAATGTTTGGTTGTAACATGACAGAATGTGCAAATATCTCAACGGATACGAATACCTTTGCAATGTTCTGTAGATGTGACAAAAGAGGAGTCTTTTTTTCCCCTCTAGTTCTCACTGGGCTTCTGTTTTTCCTTCCACATTGCATTCTGTCCTTTTCCCTGCTGTCTCCTGCCTTTTGCTGCTCATGTCCCTTTCACTCACTTCACCCTCACCCTCTCTTTGCCTCCCATTCTCTCTGCGTATCTTGTTCCCGTGGGGCACAGCAGTTGTGTTTTTCTGCAGGACTTCAGGGCCCAAAGCCAAGGAGAGTCCTGGTCAGCTAAGTGTTTACAAAGCTCTCTGTCATGTCAACAAGGACAAACAGTCACTCTTTCTTAGTATCCAGATCTAAAATTCTAACAACGCCGTTCACCTTTTTGACTTGAACCCAGCCATGCCTGCAATCAGCTCTGCTGCCTCATCTGCACGTCTGCGCGATATGCGTGTGCTCCTGTGGCCAGGCCAGCCGAAAGGCTTGTTTCCTACCCGGAATAATTGATTTAACAAATTGCCGGCCGTGTTTCATTCTGAAGAAGTGACAACAGCAGAGCTGGGAGATGGAGCTGAGAGATTAATTAGGAAACAAAGTCATCTTTATGGAAATTAAATGCATCCCTTCGCGCAAGCCCTTCTTCCAGAGAAGTCTGCCAGGGTTTTTCCCCTTGTGCGTGATAAAGCCCTGCAAGGCCTCCAAAAACATTACAAAGACCACTTTCGGCTCAAGTGAGAGTCTATCGCCTGCAAAGGAGGCTTTAACACGGAGAGCTCCAGCCCTCATTTTCATGGGTGATGTGTTTTCGGCTACATTGCTTGAAAACCAGTGAACCCAGAAAAACAGCTGCTCCTGAAAACAGCACACTATCCTCTTCCAGGGGCAGAAATATAGAGTAAAACAGAGGTCTGCAGCAAAATCATCTGTCATACCGTACATACCTAACATCTTCGAAGTACAGAGCAAGGGCATGAGTACACACGGTTTAAACAGAACTCAGTAAACGTAATGCACACTTTAACACGAAAAGGTTTTTCCACACATTTGTTACCTTATAAAATATGTTTGTCTTTTACTGCATTGCCGTGATTTCACATTGAAAAAAAAAAGATTAAAAAAACAAAACATTATTTTGATTACATTCATTCAGTGAGTGGTGAAAAGTTAATCTCACACACTTTTGTCACACTTTTTGGACTAACTGGAGTTCTGGGTTCTGTCTCATGTTCTGCTCGCTTTGGTCGCTCCCCAAATGATACCACCCTGGGCGGTTGCCCATGTCGCCCATATCAGAAGCCGCCACTGCTTACGACAGCTCAACCGAGAAGTATTAATTGTTGGCATTAATTTGTGGCACCAATATTCCAATTGTTTCTACCGTTTTCTAGCAGTGTGATTTAGAGAAGTCATACCTACTTTACCCTAAGATAAACTAATCTAAAACTTTCGGTGAGGAATCTGCTGACGTTTTCCAAATATTCATAGTGAGTGTGGATGCTATATATTGACTTGATAGAGTAACTTTATGACTGCAAGTTTTAGAATTAAGCTCCTTGCCGAAGCGCATCTTCAGTAAGTAATCGTCCCGTCGGCTTTAACCTGCGGTGACTTTTAAATCTTGGCTGAGAGAGTTCTAAGGATGCATTGCGTACCTGACTGAATTGAATGAGCGGAAACTCAGGCCGAACAGAGATGGAATTTAATTAGAAAGAGAGACTCAAATGGTGACATCACTGAGCCTGTGGATCGATATGTCTGTCTGCATTGATCTGCAATATCTACGTTTTTCTTCTTTTCCTCCCTCTTCCATGACACGGTTTGATAAAAACAGTCAACCGGCTTCTCACAGATATGAAAACGGATGACTCACAGCGGGCTCTTACACGGGGATGAAATCGATGGACCCCGGAGAGAAGGGTTCAGGCTTGCTTGGCAGCGTGAGCTCCGGCTAAAAAGTGTAACCCAGCGCCAGAAATTGATGAGAAGATTATAGTTGCATTGAAAAACATTTTACTAATTTATTTAAGTAATTATTAAAGGCTTTAGCGGTGGTGGTGCTCCTTCTCTGGAAAGGTTTCCTCAATGAAAACCTTTGAAGAAGGATCAATTTATTAAGAATCAATTAATCTAGCATTTTAAACTGCCAACATTCATCAAAAAGGCATAACTCATAAGGAAATGTGTTTTGGCTCAAAAGGACCAACAAGGCTGTTTCAACTGTACAAACAATTTTCTGATATAACAGACTGAGATACTGTAGCCAGTATTTTACTGCGGCGTTTAGTGGTGTTATGTACCCAGTCGTTCTCTGATGGGAACTGGAATCCCTGTTAGCCGTGTTTTCCCCAGATCATCTCAAAAGGCCTCAGAAGGCTGAAGTTGCAGTCCAAGGATCTGCTGCCTGCTGTTCTGGAGCCGCATGTGGCTCATTAGGCTCTTCATAACTTTGGGCAAAGATGTCGCAGACCGGACAGTCTTTTTATTTGGCTGGTTTGTATTTCTTTTTTAAACATGAAGGTTAAAAAAGGGTTAGTTCAAACTTTTCTTTGCTGTGTTTCTTCCTGCTATGACTGGACATAATTTCTACAGTATAATGGGATTGATGATACAAGTGAAACTTTTTGCAGTTCTTTTATTTTGTCATTAGGCTGTCAACTTTATGTACTTTCTTCATTTCCCATAATTTGGAAAAATAAAAAATCCTATAAGAAAATGGATTCATTGTCTTCCTGGAAAAGTTTTTTTGTTGTTGTTCTAAAATGTAAGGTTGGATTTAAAATGTGTATTATTATTTCTATATAACGCATAAACAAGCTGTACTGTCTGCAGGTTTTCATTAAACTAAAACATGGTGTGCAAAATGTCATCTTGAAGACTAGGAGGAAAATTGGCTCTTTGGATTGTAAAGGTCACTGACCTCTGGTCCAGTCTAAGCAGATTCTTATCGACTCAGGTAGCATTCAGAGGTCTTAAAAAAACATGAAGGGGATGTAATGTTGTTAGTTGTTATGCTTAAAGACTCTTTATCTGATTGAATTTTAATCTTTCAAGCTTTTCTCATATGCAATTCAAAACTGTAATAGAAACATATTTGATGTACTGATTGCTGTTTGCCTTTTATGCAACATTTCACTCTTACTTAAGGGTTTTATTACTGCATAATTGTTAAAAATGAAAAATAAATATTTTGCTTTACATCTAGTCTCTCAGTGGTCATTATTCATTTTTAGGAGCTGGAGCATTTTTTTTTTTTCTGGAATAAATGTGCTATGTTTTACAACAGACCTATAGGACTAATTACAGTAATAATTTGTAGCAGTTTGCTGACATTTCTGCAGCAATAAGTCTGTGAATTACTTCTTAATGTCACAGTTAATATGTTATATTGTTACCAGTTTATTTCAGATGCCCCTCTGCAAGACAATTTAGCATTATTTTTATTTATTTCCTATAAATAAAATGGAAAACAGTTATTGTGTAATTGTTGTCAAATAGTTATTTAAAAGAAATAATTGATGGTGTAGGAAAGAGGATAATTAAAAAAAAACAAGGAAATAAATAGTGATGAAGAAGTTGTTGAGCAAGGCCATTATATACATAATTAAAAAATGACTACTAATTCACTGCTGGTGCAGTGGCAAAACAATTTCTAGTTTTAAAAAAATTAACTCTGATTGGCTTTTTTACAGTGAATCCCTCATGACTGCAGCTGTACCTTTAAAGATCCTGTTGGATGAAGCAGAGATTTTATTTTTAACCATTGTTGCCTACAAAGACATCTTTTCTCAGCAGCCACAGCCTAAAGCAAGGTGTGCACAAGAGCCATCTGTGTGAAGTTGCCTCGTATGTGTGTTTGTGTGTTCAAAGACCTTATGTGATCATGTGAAATCGGGGAAACAGAGGGCCAATTAGAGTAACCATCATTACGCCCTAATCATCTGGGGTTACACACCGAGAAATGAAAATGAGGATTGTGCTGAGTCTGCCCGTCCCGAGGGGCAGCGTCTACGCTGTGCTGGCTTCCAAGCCGTTTTTCTGTGTCTCACCGTGCCATATCGGCTCTGGCATCCTTCTCCCCGCTCTGTATCTTTCTTTTTTTTTCTTCTTCTGTCTTTATTGTCCATTAACCACCCACATGCTGTTTTGTGGCGTCATTTTGGACCACCTTTCTCGCAGAATTTCTCCCCTGGTGGATAAATGTCGTGGCAGCTGACGAGTTGGAAGTTACGCTTGTGGAGGAATAAAAGAGAACAACACCTTAGAGCTTCTCCTGCAGTGGTGTCCCCAGATTTATGTTCTGGCATGTCTCTGTTTTTTCTTCTTGCTCACACTGATTTCTCTATCCTTCACATGTTGCGCAATAGATAAATAAAATACTTCAGAGAAACATTTTTTTCCGGAAATAACAGTTTCAGTTTATTTATGTAATGCATGTTCACAACAAATGTCACCTCAAGACACTTTGTAAGACAAACAGACCCAATTCATATGCAGTTATAAAGAAATGGAAAATCAAATCAGTCCAATCCATTTTAATATACGCTCTCAGATTTAATTATGCCCAGGTAAAAAGTTGTAGCGCTTTGCAAACTTTTTGACATCCTGTAAAGTTTTTTCACGTTTTCTAGACATCTTTGCACAAACTTTAATCCATTTTGCTCAAAATATATGTGAAACAAGAACACAGGATTTATTATGATTTTTTTTAACAAAAAACATTTCATTCATTTGTGTTCAACCCCTGTTTGCTGCAACACTAGATATAAAATCATAAGTCATTTAATTAGGTCAGTAGTAAAACTACCACTCTTCTATAAAGGTCAATGCTTTTGATACAATGGCAGCTTATATTTGTGTATCTTAAAGCAGATGTTTTTGACATTTTTCTTTGCAACATCTTTGCATGGCTTTAGCTCAGACACATAGGATGGAGAGTGTGTGTAAAGATCAAGTACCAAGTCTTGCCATAGATTCCTAAATGTTTCCTCCCCCCCTCCCCCCCCCTCCCCTTGAGTTAATCACTTCTCTCTTGGTCCAAAAAATAATTGTTTTGTTTTTGATTTGCAGAAAGAAGTTATGGCACATCCAAATACTGATTTGTTTTTACCTGATTGATGCTCGCTGACTGCTGAAGCTGATTTAAAAAGTATTATAACAATGAACAATTCTGTGTCCACATAGTTATACAAAAAAAAGAAAAAAAAAGAAAAGAAACTGATCCATCTCTTTTCTTTTGCTTGGGTTGCATTTTGTGCAGCCTGTGTAGAGAAACTCAGACTTCTCTCTCCACAGCCCCTTGCTTCAGCTTCTCTCAGGGAATTCCACGGGATTCCCAGGCCAGTTGAGAAACATGGACCCTTCCAGCATGTCCTGGGTTTTCACCAGTGGGACATGTCCAGAATACACCAACAAGAAGGCATCATGTCGGCATCCTAACCAGATGCCTGAAGAACCTCGTCTGACTCCTCTCGGTGTTGAGGATTAGTGACATTCCTCTGAAACCTTCCTGGGTATTGGACCCTGTGGAGGAAACTAATTTCAGCCACTTGTATCTGCAATCTTGTTCTTTCAGTCACTAACCAGAACTTGTGAGTACAGATGAGAGAGAGTAGGGGACATAGCTCTCCCACATTTTGGCTCAGCTCTCTCTCTTTCCAGTAACAGACCTGTACAGCTTGCATCACTGCAGACGCCACACCAATCCACTTATTGATCACCCACTCTATATCCTTGAACAAAACCTCAAGATACAATTACCAAAAGAAATGGCACACTTTTTGTCATTTTCCCCCAAGCAGGCTTGTTCGATTTAGTTGGTATATATTTTAATATTGATGGAAAAAATGTTTTTTGCGTATCATGGATGCTTTTGTTTTGAATCACAAAAACATGCGCTATACATGTTAACATTTTATGACAAGATGCAGAATCTCTGTGTATCTCAGAAAAAAATAAATAAATTAAACTGGACTATTATTTAGTCTCTTGATCATGTGTGACACTGTGTGTTTGCTGTCAGGTGTGTGTTTTGAAGCGTGTATTGGTTCTTTATCAACTGTAATTAACAACACTTGCATCCGATCAATAATAAATGTAACTCGAGCAACGATGGAAAGCAATTAAAGACGAGTACTTAGCGATGGAGCGCTTGTTATTGTTGCCTGTAAGTTATTAGCTTGCGGTTTACAGAAGCTCTTCCCATTTATGTTTCCGGCTTCACACTGTTCCTTTGTCATTGTCTCAACTTCTCTTTCCAGGACAGGTTTGTAGAGAAAAAGTCATTCTTATGAATATGAACAAACAATGTGACAGTCAAAACTTTAAATTAAAACTTCTTTTGTGGTTGTAATTAATTAATGTCGTCAACATTTCAAAGGTGTATTTGGTTTTCCAGATCTCAAGAAATAAGACATTATTAAATAAAGGGTTGTTCAAATTCTTTATCTTCTTGAGGGGAAAAAAAAAAAAAAAAAAAAAAAAAACTCCCCGGGGGGGGGGGGGGTTTTCCAACATTTTGCAAATTTCTTTAGAGGAAATAGCAATACAAGAATATGAGTGTTTATGAGTGGATGTGTTTTTAACATACAACTCAGCTTTAAAACTTTAGCAAGACTAAGTGGAGATATTTTAAAATATTCCTTTATTATGGTGAAAAATGTCAAATTAGAAGCAAGCTCACAAAGCATATCCAAAACTTGTTTTATCACATTGTGATTTCACTTTCTTAACTAGCAAACAGTCTTTAAACTATTACTTACAATTTGGTGTAATTGCCAAAGCTGTTTCGATTTAGAGTGTAATTACTCTGCTTTATAATTGCTGTGAAGATGGCGATGTGCTTCACTAACACTTACATATATGACTCCGGTCTAACAAAGAGGAAACAAGACAGAAATTGATAGTCATCGTAGTTGTGATAGTCAACATTAAGTCACAAAAACGACAAACAAAAAAATCAATTTGATTCCTTTTTGGGGAATCTTAAAACATCCTCCTTTCAGAAATAACAAGTAGCATGCCAAAATAAATATTTTAAAACTGTAAGCTCCTTTAAAAATGTTAATTATACACTCATTGTGTGATTTCAGACATTTTGAAGTGGAATAAATCTTGGGATGTCTGAATTTACAAATTTCATGATTTTTTTTTTTTTAATTCCTGAAATGTATTTTTTCAGTGTAAATTGTTTATTTGACTGATATTAAATTTACAACTGCCCCAATGTATTCAAAAAACACAGAGGGTTTTATGTGATGCCCTAATTTGTTCCCATACATTTTTTCAGGCTCACTTTTGAGAGTTATTTGTGGTTTTATTGCAATCAGCTGAGACGTTTGTTTCATTCATCTTTTACCTTCTGTGTTCTGCATTTGGGTCCTGCTCCCAAACACTCTGTGACCAGTAAAGGTTTGAAAGAAAGTTTTTATTTAAAAAAACAAAACAAAACAAACAAAATCAATTCTTGTTCCAATGGGGACCTGAGGTTCTGCCTTAACCTTCGCAGAGTATAGGTATCACACCAAGAAAAGACAATAGAGCACTTTCAAGTCATGAGTTACAACAAATGAACAGCAATATTAAATCGAATGTTTCTTCTCGTGAAAAATGGTATGCACTCAAATTTTCAATCACCACATGCAGAGAAAGCAATTAAGTTAAGGATGGACACATGCTGAATCATCATCTCATTGGGCCAACGTGAAACAAAAACCACACAGAGATCCTTGTGAGAAATCGTTTTGTTCTTTTAAAAATGGAAGTGTTTTTCTGTGTAGTTTGTGTTTAAACCAGAGCCTGATGCTGGTCAGTTTTCCTAGGCACGGCGATGCGAGGAGTGTGTGAGGTGGGCAGGCAAGGTGGCTGTAGCATTAGATATCAAGATATGTTTGTTTGAGCTATAAATGGTGGTGAATAAACACTCTGAGGGAATCTAGAAAGGGGGGAAAAAAACTTGGTAGTATATTTGTGTAAAAATTACTGTGAAATTATGACTATAACTTACTCCTCTTTGTAGCAACTTTGTATTTATGATTATATAAGCAGCAGTTACCAGGAAATGTTCTCACAGCAAACACCAGTAAACACAGCAACACTGCAGCTCACAGGAAATTATAAATCACTGGCAGTTTTTTTTTTTTTTTTTTTTTGTTTCCTATTACATTGCTTCTCAAATGTCAAAGTTGGGAAATCAAAACAACGACTGAAACATAAACCTGTAAAACACATTCAGTGTACGCCTATATATTGTCCTGTTCATGAGTTTGAGAGAGAAACTGGCAACAATCCTCCTCTACTGATGTATGAAAAATGTTTGCAGAGTTCAACTATGTCTTTATCAGTACATTGTGATTTGTGCATCTGTCATAAAACACCATGGGTGACATTATTATCGTAATAATATAGTGAATATTTGTAAGTAGCATGACAATCTTTGTAAAAAAAAATCAAAGTTCCTGTATACATATAAATGCAATAAATAATAAAATTATAAACCAAATTAATGAAGTACACTGGCCTGATTTTATCAATGCAAATTAAACATTTGAGATTGAATGAGATAGTATTTCGTCTCACCTATGATGAGTGTTTGTCCCATTAGGTTACCACCCAGAGGTCATTGCTTACGTGAAAAAATAAACTGATTGACATTAAAACTAAATGCATCGAAATAAAAAAAATCTATATTATAATGATCATAGATGGACAGATAGGCAAGTTAGGATGCATATATGTATTTCAGCAATCAGGAAGAGCTTAGACTTATTTAAAATCATACAATAACAACTAAAAGGGTTTTGTGTGTTGTCATACAGTGCATATAGACATCTGGTTTCCACCGGTAATGTGTCTCGCGGTTTTGGTTTTTGTATAAAACATGACACCTGAGAGGTTAAACATGGTTTTATAGAGAGCCAGATCTCCTCCAATCCCTGGGATTCCATGTGAAATACTGCGTCTCCACTGATTCTCTCGCTGTAGCAAGTTTCTCATCATGTCAAATCACTGAGCAGCAAAAAAAAATCGGATAAGACTTAAAAGGACTTTCTGAAAATGAATAATTTGCAAAATAACAGGAAAGTCGGCGCCATTATTGTAAAATACCTCTCACTTTTTCTCATCTCCTCTTTTGCTAATGGAAAATCTTCTACATGTATATGAGAGAAAGAATCTCCTCTATTAATGTCATCCTTTTCCCCCTTTATTGGTCCACCCACAGTACCCAAATGAAATAACCCTGTCAGACCTAATTCTAGTGAGGCATTGCTCTTCCAGCACAAAGGGCGGCATTGGTATGTTAGAGAGGTGTATCCTATGAATAATCAGTCAGATCTGTGTCCGGCCTTTTTAGCAAAGCTTCGCTGGATGAACTTTGGTCTTATGAAATTGTATCGAATTTAAGCAAATATCTGGATACAATATATTCATTGTGGCCTAAAATTACAATGATCATCACTACATCTGACGCACTTTCAGCGTTCAAGACTAACGGGCTGTACACACCTTACCAACGATCGATATGTCAGAGTGAGTGACTTTAGTCATAGAGGCCCACAGAATCTTTAAACAACCTTAGATATTTCATGGAAAACACTTTCTTGGAAAGGTATTCAAATCTAACTTGAACATATTTTATTTGTATATATTTTTTATATATATACCAGCACAGTAAAGGACAATATATGTATTTTTCATTAATGCAAAAATTTGCAAACTGTGGATTGCCTTTGTTTTCCACGCCCATGAGTCGGTATCTTGCAGAACTAAAGCCTGTGCAAAGCTGGTAAAGCTAGTCGGGCTTTCCACAGCCAGAAATCCAAAATTCTGGCCCATTTTTCTTTGAAAAACATATGTAAGCTCAGTCAGATTTGATGGAGAGCTTCTTTGAACGTCAGTGAATTTCAATTTTCAAGTCTTGCAAGAGATTCTAAATTGGATTTAGATCTGGACTTTGACTGCACTGCTGTAATACATGAATATATTCTTTTCCATTGTATCTATGGCTCAGGGGTCATTATTCTGCTGCGGGGTGAAGCTTTTTGCAGCCTCTCAGGTTTTCTTTTTTCTTCAAAATTATCCTCTACTTTACTTGTATCTATCAAATAAAATCACAATAAAATACACAGAGATTTCTAATGGTGATGTGACAAAATATTTCAAAGAGCATAGACAATGCTTGTGCAATAATTTCTCTCTGATTCATATGCAGTAAGGTGAAATGATACTGATGATGTTTTAGTGATTAGTTCAAGACTACTTCAACTCTAACCCATAAAAGTTTAATTTTTGTTCAAAACCATTATCACTGCCAATGTTTTGCAGCTGTTGTTTATGGCAGCTGAACCTCAGTCACATTGGTACAAAAAAAAAAATAAAAAATCTGCAAGCTTGATACGCAGACATATAATTATACACACAAACAGAAGCTCCGGACTGCAGCATCAACAGATGAGTAGCCGGCTCCACTGAAATACCATTGCACTATTAAAGTCACAGAGAGCAGATAATTACAGCCAGTAATATCCTCTTCCTCTCCCCCTTCTCAGTCTCCAGACTGGAATGAGGTCAATCCTTATTATCATTATGAAAGTTCTTTCATCAAGCCCTAGGGTTGGTGTGCATCTCCTTCATGCTGCTGTGGTGTGTAGTCTGGCAGGATGCACAGCAAGGTAAGACATGGGGAAACTGGGTCACACTGGAATAACGCTGGTAAAAATTAATTTGCGGCAGGATTAGCATCAGTTTATTTGCGCCTCTAAGAACAAGGGTTGTTCAGGTGCAATGGACCTTTTTATGATGTTTGATTTTGACATAAATGGTGTTTCTTCAGCAGTCTGTTGTATGTGTATGCGCGTGTCTGCGTGTGTGTGTGTGTGTGTGTGTGTCGGCACTCCAGCAACTTTCACACTAAAACAAAGTTGTTTAAAGGTAAACCCGCTGAGAGTCATCTGACCTTGCAATTTTTAAGGGTCTTAGCAGCTTTTAGCTAACAGTTTTGCTTCAGTGGTCTGTGCTCAATGTGCTGCTGTCTCCCAACGGATCACAACAACATTCACACAAGGCCGTAGACTCCAGAAAACAAGCATGAAAAATCTGACTTTTAAACCAACAATACCAGTGTTACATATTAAATATTAATGAAATGAAGATTTTAAAGGGATGCTCAGTGCGGTAAAAGTGTTCTATTTTATATTTATTTTTTTATATTTATTTTTGCATGTTTATTTTTGTCTTCATATTCTCACTTCATACTAAAGTCAGGCTTTTTTTCCACTACTCTTGTTGCTCCGTATTTCTGCTTTTGCTCTTGCTACTTTATTCCAATTCTTGCGGTAGTTTTAGCATTATCAATCTCAAGCAGTTAAAAATGCTACAGTCACCACTTCTCTGCAGGTCCTCGCTCTGTGTATGGCCAGACCTCATTGTGTGCAATGTGGAAAGTCCCTGGAGGAAGCAGCTATGTTTGCACAGCGGTGGTGAGCCGGCTGCCCTTGGAGTTTTTTTCCCCAGAGCCTCACATGAATTTTGGTTTCTGGGGGTTTCAACTTGCGTTTTCATTGCAGAATGCATTAACTCTGTAGCTCGCAGTTGTAAGATAGGAGGCAGGAGTTATGCGCTCTTTGTGTGAGCTCTGTGGTTACTTTGAAGTAACGAGGAAGTAACCGCAGGCCAAGTTCTGACTCTTCTCAACAACGGCGATAGGGCTGCAGAAAGAATTCAATGCCCCGAATGTCTGAAAAATGGAACACAGACACTAACTGATTGTTGAAATATGCGTTCCACTTCAGGAGCCGGACCCGATTAGGGCCGGGTCCAGCAAGATCCATGACAGCCAGAACACATCCTCACAAATGGGATTTCCTTTACAAGCTAGACAAGCTGGTTTTATCTTTTTTTTTTCTAGAAATAAAACAGAACTTCATCTTGTTTCTTATAATTGTTTGAATTATTTTAACATTTGGCTCGATACATATTTTTTTTAATTTCATTTTCACTTTTTTTCCATTTTCTGCCACATTGCAACTGAAAACTTTAGTGTATTATTTTATTGGGATTTTATATGATAGACCACAGCAATAACTGAATAATTGTGGAGTGGAAGGAATTACATGATTTTTGTTTAAAAATGAAATTATAAAAATGTAGCAAGTATTTTGATTCAGAATACCCTGAGACAATATTTTGCAGACAAGAAGTTTCACCTTACAATGATACTGCCATCACCATTTTAACCTTGAGGACAGTGTTCAAGGTCGCATGCAATATTAGTTCAAAATGTACCAAAAAAAAATCTATTTCAGCAGATTTGCACATTTTTACATTTTCTTAAACATGGCTTAACCAAGGTTCAACTGGACCAACAGTCATTTTAACTTTATTTCATGGCTTATAGTCTGAGGCTGAACCATTCTGCTTGATGCAATGCTGAGTGAGTAAATTGTCTCAATATTAACAGTGTTATTTTGAAGTGTAGGATTTATGCCAAGACATGTGATATTTTAAAGTATCATGAAACTAAACTAAATATATAGAAGTGAAATACAAAGCAGAAAAAGGAATATTGATGTATTAAATAAATACAGAATACATTGTCTCGATCATGCAAATGTTAAATGAAAATATTAATTTTCATTTAATATATCCATCCATCCATCCATCCATCCATTTTCCTTCACCCTTGTCCCTCAGTGGGGTCGGGAGGGGTGCTGGTGCCTGTCTCCAGCTCACGTTCCGGGCGAGAGGCGGGGTACACCCTGGACAGGTCGCCAGTCTGTCGCAGTCATTTAATATATATATATATATATATATATATATATATATACAAATCCCTGGGAATGACACAAACAAATGACAACCTCT
>NW_015112936.1:90342-102385 GCF_001443285.1 Poecilia latipinna | reverse complement strand
ATATATATATATATATATATATATATATATATATATATATTCCAGCTTAAATCATATCACACAATTATTTCTCTTTTTGTGTTGTTGATTTGTTATGCTTTTATGCTTTTCTGGATTAATGTAGTTATATGAGCATTATTGTAGCCATATGAATATTTTAATATAAAGTGAAATATTTACAGTGATAATGTGAAGACAGACGGTTAAGGTAAAAATGTATCTTTGATTATAAATTGCAGTTGCAGTCATAATATGTAATTTACAATTACATAACACACATGCAGCACATTTTACTCAATTTTTTTTTTTGCCTAAAAAAGAAAATAGCAAACATCTTATAGACAATGACTATTTCAGATATTTCATTTTTCGATTCTGATTGCATCAAACTGCAAGTTTGGATTGTTTTTGGTGGCAATTAGAGCAGCATTTGTGACATGAGAGACTGTTGGACTGCATTTGATCTAGAAATGTGGACAGTGGGGAATCCAAAAGCTGAATTGGGACACAGTGTCTCAGACTGTACAGCTGAAACATTAAAATACAGCCTGTTTCTCTCTGTTTAAACTCTTTAAATTCACATGGCCCAAATCCATAATAAGTGTCGTCTGTAGCATACTCTCTGTTCTGGATCTTTCAGTTATTATAAAATTACTTTCAACTTGTTTCACTTTCTTATGCGTTTGCGAAAAGAATTCAGCCGGATGCCTCCCTACCGACCTCAGGCGTCTGTGATTTAATGCAACTTAAACTCTGTGGCAAATGTAAACTTTGCCTAAAGCACCCTGAGTCACTCAGTGAGCTACCAAAATTTCAAAGTGTAATTTGTTTATTGACAATCCCAAAGGTCTTCCATGCTGTGCTTGGTTTGTGAGGTGTAAAGCAGTTCAGCATCATTTGAACTGAGGAATTCAAGTAACAAGCAAAATACCATAAAAATCAGAACAACATAGCTTCCACAATTAAAGAAAGAAAGGTAACTCTGCAATATTATTATTATATTTTTTGCAGATAGATAAAAAAATATATATTTTATTTAAAGGAAAAAGCTCACAGGTGCAGGCTATTTATTAACTGCCTTTCACGTGAAAATTATGGTACACTGTAAATACACAAGAAAAAAGCTTGAATAAATATATATAAATATAAATATAAAATAAATATAAACATAACATCTGGATGCAATAATATACTACAGTCACATTGTGTTTGTGCTTTAAGGGAAGGAAAAAAAAATCTTTGTCAGTTTATAAATCACCAAACAGCTTAGAAGCAAAATACATTAGAGATTTATTTGTCTTATCAACCTTACAGACCGCTCAGGTCTTCTGGTTCAAGTTGACTCTGCATCCCCAGAGTCACAACCAAACACGAGGAAGCAGCATTGAGTTTTTATGCTCCACTAATCTGGAACAAACTTCCAGAAAACTGCTAAAACGCTGAAACACTGAGTTCCTTTAAATCAAGGCTAATAGCGCGCCTTTGCTTAATAACAACTGGGACATCATACAGTGTAGTCTGTTTCTCAGCCTGTCATCATTTTCCCTTACTTTGCCGCCGCAATGTAATGTTTTCTGCTTGTTTGGTTTATTTTCCTCCTAATCATGAAAAAACACTTTGTATTGCACTGTTGTTAAAAATGTGCTATACAAATAAAATCGCCTTACCTTACATGATTTTACTTATAACTGCAATTATACCTTCTACCTGTACAGCAACACCAGCATTTGCCTGACAGCCTCCTGTGGTCACAAGTTTGAACCTCCGGTTACCTTCTGCTCTGATTGAGATAATCTGAAGTGCATTTTTTTTTTTTTTTTTTCAAATTTGATGTTCACATGTCAGGTGGTCTTTGTTTATCCAAGCTCTATTTTAAGAGGAAAAAATGAAACTTTCCAGTAGTTTTTTTTTTTTTTTTTTTTTTTATCAAACTGCTGGATGATGGTAGAGAAAAACATCTGGAGTGGTCTGAAAAATCTGTGTTTTGGGGGAAAGAAACTGGCAAAAATAAACCATCTTATTAAATCTAATTTTGCTCTTCTTTCTGACTTTTTCCTACCCTTAAAATTGAGGCTTACTTTGCTCTTCTTAAAATGTTGTCCTTTTGCTGTGTTTTGAAACATTTTGATGACTTTTAGCAAGCCGACCATATTTGTTACGATATTTGACAGGAAGGAAGGCATACCACTTTATGAAACTAATAAGAAAATCTTTTTTAAAGGGTTCTGTCTCATTTTGCCCATGTCAAAAACCACCACTGCTGCGAATTACAGTTTAAATGGTCATATGTTTGAATAAATAACATCTTAGTCAAATTCCAAAAGTTCTTTTTAGTTATCTGATGTCAGGGTTTTTTTTTTTTTTTTGTGGTTTGTTGTCGTCACACAAGCCTCTGCACAAGCAAGTCGAAGTGTGTTTTTTAACGAGGAAAGCAAAGTGATAAACCCTCCGAGCTTTCCTTGCTTGTGAACACCCACACATGAAATAAAATAATTTTAAGCTCCTAACTTATCAGCATGGTGAGTTAAACATCAGCAATAAAAACAGATCCATGTGATAATAGGCGATGGTTTGCCTTATTATGCACAAAGCATCAACAGCAAAAATCTTTGAATTTTGATGTTCACTTCACACCACTCCAATAAAGCTTCATTTCTAAGTAGTGCTTTTGATGTTAAATCCCGGCCGGCGTTAAGTAAAACTTGGAATTAGTGCGGGATAATTTGATTTACGTGCTGCTAAACAGAAACACGGTCGTCTCCACGCACAGCAAGAAACATGAAAAACAATATTTTGCCTGAAGTGCAGGTTTGTATAAAACTACATCAAAATCACAGCCTGTAGGTAAACCTCGAAATATTATTTACTCAGACAGTTGGAGAGGTTAAAATGACAGAGGCAAAAATAACACATCTGTGAGACGTCGGTATCCTTGTAGCTGGCAACCCCCGGAACCCTTTTCTTGGCGGGATAACCTTCACTCGCAGTATCACATTTCTCCCTGACAAACAATCGGGTGACACTGTGAACATTCCAAATAGCTCCAGCCACACGCTGTTAGAAACCTAGATGATTCCCCCTTTTGCATTCCGCCAGTGAGTGGAGCCCCGCCGAACTGCCTCCTGCAACTTGATAAATCATTCGGAAATCATTCCGCACAGACACAAGTAGGACTGCCATGGCCGCTCCCCAAAGCACCACGCTGAAATTACTTGCAGTGAGTCAGATCTGCTGAAAAGCCTCCTAGTATGGATTTGCTCTTTGACCAGCTCAGAGAGAGCCTGCTTGTTTTTTTTTTTTCTTGCCTCAGCTCTTGGTTACCTAAGTCTTTTCCAACAACTAATTAGAAATAGTGTCTAATGACTTGTTCAGGTGCTGGAACCAGAGAGACTTTTATTGAATTAAGCATAAAGGTTAGAATAATGTGTTGAATGGAGCCTGTTAAACCATACATAGATTAGGCAATATTAAATAATTACAATTTATCCAACTTTTAATGTACATTTACATATCATAGCGGAAGCTTCATACAACATATGACATTACTTTTTAGTAGTTTTAATAATTGTAAAAAAAAATACATCTTGAGTACATATTTGCTTTACAGTAACAGGTAAATTAATGTTAAATTAAATACTTGCATGTAAAGGTGTTTATCAGTTACCCTTATGTTTAATATACCAAATCAATGTTCTAAATCTGAACTACAGGACTGGAGAAATTTATTTTCAGAAAAATAAAACACTTTAAATCACTGATATTTGGTCATTTATTACTAGTACAGTGTAGGAGAATTTATTTTCTTTTTACATTTTGTGACATAACAACAACACTATGTGGTAGTTCACAATATTAGGCATTTGTTAGAAAACAATAAACAATTAATCTTTCTATTTTTCAATCAGCTTTGACCAGGTGTATTGTCCCTGCTGAAGAAAAAAGGAAGCCCACATCACAGTGCTGCCAACACCATGCATCACAGAGGACAAAAATTAAATTTTGTTACAAATGATCAGAGGTCTTTCTTCCATTTTTCTGCTGCAACGTAGACATGGCTTGTGGCAAAGTGTAAATCTGACATTTAGCAGTGGTTTTCTTCTAACACAAAGACCAAATTTGTTAGCTGCACTACTATTTATTTTTAACACGGTTTATCATACAAAACCTCAAATGCCCCCAGCGCTCATGGCTATTATTAGAACTAAGAATGGGTTTTTGGAAACGGTGCATGAACTAATGTGATAATAGAAATTCAGGTCAGAGAGTTTGTCTGTCCATGTAAATGCTGCCAGTCTGGTGAAAAACAAACACAAAAAAATAAGTTCTTAGATTTCAGACTGCTCCAAGCAAATGGAACCAGCTCAGAATCTAGTCGGTTAAAAAAATAGGGATTAATGAATTAGTACAGAGATGACCCATAAAAATAAAATTTAGATCTGATTAATGCTAATGGATTTTCTACTTTAATTGCTGTAAATGACAGGAGACGCTGTTTGCCTTTCATTATCGTAATGACAGAAACAATTTTAATCTTTAAACATATTGCAGTCTCTGTGTGTGCATGATGCGTACGGAACGAGGGAGCATAAAAATAGCTTAAAAGTAGTGTCACAGGCATGTACTGTATTTACATTAAAATAAGTCGGAGATTATGAAAATCCTAATACTTTAAATCAGTGACTCGGCAACATTAGTTGTAGGTTGTTAAACTTCATTAAACTCATGGTCTGTCGCCTTTTATGATGATATGATTTTACATGTGACAAGTCGGTGAGGAGGTTCTGAGTCTGTTCCAAGAATCTCCTTCGCTTGAGGAAGTGACTCCTGGAAGAGGTGCAATTAAAAAGTTGCAGTTCAAACAAGCCGGTGAGAACGAGTTATTTTTACCCCCGTGTTTCCAGTCACTGTTGAAAATTTTAGATAAACAGGAGTCAGACAACAAAAACCTGAGATGTGCTTCCTGGAATCAAGCAAAGTAGATATATTTGCCACAAATACATATATTCATATAATATGAGGGATGTAGCCAAAGTTTTCCAACTACAAGAAAGAGAAATATGAAAGTGCGAGGATGAAAGAGACACAATACCAAAGGCATTTGAGGAGCGTGTGTGAGGGTGGTGGGGCTGAGGGTGGACAAGGGTAGGAAGGGAACCTCCCTCATTCTGAGCTGTGAAGTGTCAGACACTAATGCCTTTGGATAGAAGCTCCACTCTGGGGTATTAACTCAAACATGGACGACTAATGCCATGGGATAAAGCATTCAGCCTCACTTACAGGGGCACAGGCACTCCCACAGGATCACAGAGTCTGGGCAGCAAGCATTAAATTACCAAAGACCAGAGTGTGCCAAGGGATAGATGGGAAGCAGAGGCACAGTTCAAGCAACTATCAAACTAGGAGACATTTGATTGTGGGATCTACACACACACACATGCACACGCACACGCATGCACACACACAGGTTTATAATCCACCTTTTGAAAAGTTCCAACACAAAGTTCACTGTTCCATTTAGATTGTTTGATTTTTTTTCTTTTTAAAATCTCAAAGATCCCCCATTACTCTGATATCCTTAAATAAAATCTGTGGTCATCATATATAATCTAAATCTCCCTCTTCCTCAATTAAGTTTTAACTTTTCTTTAAATTTCCCCTGCATCAGCTGGAGGGGAAATCTTTCTCTCCACTGTCACTACATGCATGCTCAGTGTGAGGGATTGCTGTAGAGGCAAACACACAAGTCAACACTTTTGTTTTTCTTAATTAAAAAAACTGAGACAGTACATTGAACTGAAAACTTGAGATGAATACACTCTGAACGATTATACAAAAAGATGACTCTCAGATATGTTGATGCTGTCTTGCATTTTAAATCTTTACCACCCTTTATTAGCACACTGGTTTACAGTTAGCATTTCACAGAACAGACTTAACTAACAATATTTGAAGTCACACTATGTTGCACTAGCAGTACAAAAAAAATCAAAGTAATGCATACATGATGGTGAAATAAAAGCATAGATCAAAATCAGATGCAGGAAAATAAAAGCTATTTCATTATTCATTTCTAAACGATGAAATGCATCTCCTGTGTAAAAGAATAACAGTAAAATAAATTGACAAGACAGTGCTGTGTAAAGAATTGTGTCCTACATTAGAGAAATCAGATGTGAGCTTCCAGACGAGTTCAATCTTGCAAAATGTGTGTGGCGTCTTTGATGACTACTTTTTGTGTTGCTGTTTTTACAACAGCAACAAGCTGAACAACATCTCAGAATGCGCAGCAGGACAGCGTGCAGCAGCGGAGGACTGCATCCCGTTTCACTCTTGTCAGCCGAGAGCAGAATCTGAGGCTCCAGTGGGCACAAACTGGGATGCAGTCAACATGTCAACACGGACGTGGATCTCAGGGGAATGTTTCCAACATCTTGTGGGATGAATGCCACAAAGAAGTCCACAGGAGTCTCAACCCAGTGTTCATGTGGTGCTTCCGCACACATACAGAAAATACTGAAAGTAAAAATGGAAGCAGAGATATGGAATGTGTGGTCTTTACAAGAATCTCCCCAAAAATAAGAACGATAGAACTAGCCTTTGTGAGAAAAGGTAGTTTTTAATGGTTAGGTATTTCTGTTTCTGATACTTTTGTAAGGCACTCTGTGAGGTGTTTAAATGCAACCAAATATTTCATCTTCTAAAAACAAAAGAAGATGAATACCAAATCCTGCATTGTTTTCATGCTTAATGGGTGTAACTTAAATATGAATAGTTTTTCTAAAACACACACCATCTTAGGTTTAATTTTGTTTTTCCTCCTGACTTGAGTCGCTGAGCATCTCCATTAAGCAGATCAATCTGCTCCGCTTGGTCCCTTGTTGGATGTTCTCCCACAGCTACACCATGAATTCATTCATGAAGTGTCTGGGTGATCGGCTTTGATTTGGCTTGATGACATTTTAATAAAAGGAGACTTTTAACATCACTCCCTTTTTTTTTTTTTTTACTGTCTGGCACCAGTGTGTGATTTCAAAATCCTATTGAGCCTTTTCTGTTAAAAGTTATTGGTATCATAAAGTATTTAGAAATGTAACTCAAGTCTACTATTGTCTGCCTTCGGTTCATTTCTTTCCCATTCTTCCCATCTGGAAGTGGAGTATCCTTCAAACACATTTTTCAAAACCGAGACGTTTGATGTTGTAATCATTGTTCCACTTTAGATTCGAAAGAGTAATAACTTGCCCAGATATGCACTCTCCCCACTCTCTGATGATAACACTCGGCTTTTAAGAGAGAATGCAAAGGAGCTGAGAATAAACGCAAGGCTGATAAACTTTAAGTGTCATCCAGTATTATGAATTACTTTGAGTCAGATGGAGATTAAGTGTATGAAAGAGGGTTATTTCTTTGTCCTGTTTATTTTTTGCAAAACCATCAGCAATAATGCTGAAGAGTTAGATGAGCCTAGTTGCTGTGGCGACACAGAGTGCCCCCAATATGTTTAGATGTATTATTTTTCTGTAAACTGCTATCTAGTCCTGATGTTTGTTCACGATTCTGCGATCATGAAATACACCCAAAATTGACAAATCTCCTGATTTATTTATTTTTTTAAGCTGATGCCTAACTGTGAGTTTACTGCCAATTTTCTTCAAAAATATTCAGAAATATTGGGATGAATGTCCACCTGCATGTGGCAGTATTTCTTGCTTGCAATGTATGTGACATAATGACCCGACGAAATGACCTTACAAGCTTTGATAAAACAGTTGTTTTTTATGTGTTGTCTTATTTTGTTGCTTTCTGCTCCATCATTCAGTTTTACTTTTATTTTGAAATTATGCAAATATGTAAAATTTATTTTTTGCTGCTGCCCAAGAACACAAAATATACAATGCATATGTTGGATGAATTGTTCTATGGATCAAAGTGTAACCCGGATAGAATTTAAACTTAAGAGAGGGTAAAGTTGATAAATAGTAGGAATAAGTTCATTTGTTCTATTTCTGTTTTCGATTAACATTTTAAGGTTCTATTAGAGTTAGTAAAATAGGTTAGTACTGTTGAGAATAAATTATGTTGTGCAATTGTCAGAGAACATGGTAGTGTCCTACAGGAGTGCGGTCAGTGAAGGGAGCACAGGTGTGTAGAGAGAGAGAGAGAGGGAGCGGTAAGCGAAGAAAGAGAAGAAGTTTCTAGAAGGAGTACAACGAGTCCAGGGCAGACCTCATGAGAGCTAACAGTATATAGTTAAGTTTCGGATAGAAGCTGCCGAACTATGTGTTAGTTTCTTGGTAGAATAGTCATTCTAAAGTTAGAGCAAAGCTAACTCAGCGGTTGCTGACAAGGGACTTTTGTAAATCGCTGTGTTGCTGCCAGAGTAACACTTAAAACGTTACAGAAGATCGGGACCAGCCGGATAACGAGGACCCCCAGATAGTCACTCTGAGTGCCCGCGTCACTCAGAGTACCTCTGGCACCGAGGGAAAGGAGAGCTGTCGATGTGGAGCACGTGGAGTACGTGAAGGCCACACAACTGTGTTTTTTTCCCCCGGAGCTACTGTTTTTTTTTGGATGGTCGTTGGACATTAAGGTATGGAGGTGACAGTCAACATCTGCTCGTTGAGTGAAGAGGATTGTTGAGTCAGAGGGACTTCTTAACATCTTAACAGGCCTGCACCGTAGATAGTATTTTCTGCCGGCATTAGCTTAGTTTATAATATTGAGTTATATAACTAGGGTGTAATCTGTATGCGTGAATTTGCTGTTCTGTGGAATGTTTTATTTTTCTGGTTTGTTTAAACGCTAAACTTGCCATTACTTTATTTTATTATTATTTCACCTTATTAAAGGAAGGTTTTTATAATCTATTCTGCTTGGTGTGTAGCATAACTTGCTTTAATAGAGTTCAAGGTTTATTGACCCAAAATATTATAGAGAGGGAAACAAAGAACCCAAACCCCACTTATTTCGTAATAGTTAAGTGAGGGCTACAAAAGTATGGATCAATAGATAGATGGAATGATAGATTTGACTGACTTCCTTCAAATGTTATTTCCTGTGCTAATAGCTTCTGTGTTCATTTCTCAGGAATGAACACAGGAACACTAATACATTTCAATCACTTTCCTGCCACTAAAAAAACTAGTTATTTTAGAACTAAAGCAAGTAAATCTCTGCCGAATTAATGTGCTGCAAATAAATGTATGTCACAGTAAAATTACACTGACATTGCACAGTAAGGTAGGTGTAATATTTTGGATAGCACTTTGGCCTTTTCATTTTTGGCATTAATTTTCCATTTAATAGAACTATTCATCCTGAATAGTTTTAGTCTACTGAGCTTACAATGTTCCCTCTTGGATGACTGTATTAGGGATTTTTGTCAAACAAAAAGTAGCGACTCCAAAATACTGCAAATAGGTTTCCTTATGGTATTTTTTAAACATTAAATTTCTCGTCACTTTTTGACAAATGCTAGATTTGTGTAGTGAATGTCTACACACATTTTTGATAATGGACTAGACCGCTTCAGGAATTGTTTTATAAACTTACCTTGGTGAACTTCTTCACCTTCACAATGTCATTTGTTCACCAATTTTCTTGACTGAACTGCTACAATCTTTACATAGGAGCTACATTTACAAACAGGTGGGCTCTTTTTTTTCTAAAACAGGCATATGGTTTCATTGGATTTCAGTCATTTATTACAGTAACGGGGTCTGAAACCATATGCAGGTCACACTTTTCCGATTTGTATGTGTTGAAAACAACATCTACCATTATGAACTGATAAAATACATATTTAATATGCTTATAAAGTAACAAAAAGTGAATAAATGTACTGATTAGAGATGGCTTCTTAGGCATCATGAATACATAGTCCATTGTTCACTGGCTGGTCATGAACAATGGACCATTGTTCATTGGCTGGCTAATATATATACATATAACTTGATTTGGACTAGAAAACGAGACAAAACTTGGAGAAAAAAACAAAACAGACAAAGCACATTACATAAAGTACAAAATGTATGATGGGGACTGTAATGATAAACCTTCCAGGGGTTTCATCCTGATGTGACCTGTTGAGACCCAACAGCGATGTCAAGTTGACTGACAGTTTTAGAGTGGCACTTAAATGCTGCCTGAGAAATACAATTGAGCAAGTGTCATTATCTTTCCACTTCACTGCTCTATAACTGATATATCTGCAGAAGCCCTCCGTAGAGTTATGTTGGAGTATTTGGACATACAAGACAAAATGCTGTGTATTTCCTTGCATGTAAATCAACAGATTAAACAAACCAAACGCAAGCCGTTGGCGATCAATTTTAGCTTTTGTCTTGTGAAATTGCCAATTTGTTTAATTTGTAATTCATTATAAATATTTAACACGAGCAATGCCAGTGAAAGGTTTATACATGCTCCTCAAAAACATGATAAATTTTGGGCTTTTAATTATGCATTTAAACTTTTCTTATTTCCATGGGGAATGATGATACAAGAAAAAAACGGCTATGATTTCTAAAAACAGAAAATGCTTGCACAAGCTTGAATTTGTTATGAATTTTCTTGTTTACATATATTTCAAATTGTAATCACAATGTAAAATTCACATTGCAGCACCTTCCACACTCAGTTCCACCAGACTAGCGTTATCAATAATTAACAAACTCTCGGTGAAACTGTGCATTTGCTGAGCTTGTTATGCAAAATACTTCTCAGTCCAGCACTTCAGAGAACGGTTGTACATGACATAATGGAGAGGAATTGTGACGCTGAATGCAGAGTCAGAAAGAGCAGAAGTTTCTTAAAGGAACAGAGGCCAATTTTAAGGCATCAAATTGTGCATTGAAATTTCTTATAAATGGCAAGGGCAAAATAATCTTATGAGTTATTTTTCATAAATACAATTTTTTTAAGCAAACAGAAAGCAACAGAGTTACTTGATTGTGTCATAAAACGGCACTATGTGCCTGACAAATAAATACTATCCCTATAAAATTCCTGCCATGAATAAATATGAATTGCAAATATGTGCAATTATTTGACATATTGATAAATAAACATTTGTTATGTTTATTTAAAAAAAAAAAAAAAAAAAAACTTTAGGTAAAAAAGGCTAACCTGTGTTTTGGAACAATAACTGACAAAATGTGTTTTTGTAAAAATAACTTATATTTTGGCATAATCATAAAAAATACATCTAGATATTCAAACCTTTTGGCACTCATACATATGATAAGTGTATGCATTGTAGATTACTTTCCTTGAAGAAAATACCCTGGGGCTTGTTGTCCTAAACCTTTCACAGGTATGTACTAACTTTCTTGACACAGCGAATAATCTATGAAGGCCCTCTTAGTGATGTGGTGATTCATACGGTGAAAGTGACACTTGAATGCCACCTGACAAGCCCTTCCATTTGCTGTCTTGTTATTATTCACCCCGTCTACCTCAGCCCATGGTTGATGTCTGAAATGGCCATCACCACAAGATTGAGCTTGCCCGCTGTTCCATCTTGAGTGACAGAGTATAACAAAGCGCCTGTACAGATTAATAACACTGTGCTGTGAAAGGTGCCACATCTGCTCATCTCTTCTCATCTCCTCACGACTGCTTCAAAAGTCTAGGAAATGTTTATTTATATATATATATATATATATATATAGTTTCTACACGAGAAACTGGAGAAATACCAGGGCCTCAGAGAGGAACTGGAGAAGGCCTGGAAGGTGAAGACCACAGTGGTGCCTGTGGTCATCGGGGCCCTCGGGGCAGTCACCCCCAAACTGGAGCAGTGGCTCAAACAGATCCCAGGAACAACATCAGACATCTCAGTCCAGAAATGTGCAGTTCTAGGCACAGCCAAGATACTGCGCAGAACCCTCAAGCTCCCAGGCCTCTGGTAGAGGACCCGAGCTCAGAGGATGAAAGAGACCACCCACGGAGGGTGAGAGGGGAATTTTTTTTTTTTTTATATATATATATATATATATATATATATATATATATAAATATATATATATATATATATAAA
>NW_015112936.1:81205-87793 GCF_001443285.1 Poecilia latipinna | reverse complement strand
AGAGAGAGAGAGAGAGAGAGAGAGAGAGAGAGAGAGAGAGAGAGAGAGAGAGAGAGAGACCGCGGAGGGTGAGAAGGGAATTTTATATATATATATATATATATGTGTGTGTTTTGTCCTTTAGAAGGAGTGATGAAAAAGCTAAGTTAAATTGTGGAAGGGTTTTTTCATGTTAGGGATGGAGGTGGGGAAAAAGCTATAAAAGTGCAAAGATTCCAGATTGAGATTTTTCCGCAGCAATAAATGAAGACATTATATTAAAGCTTTTAGATTTAAATTTTTTTAATTGTAATTGTGTTTTATACAACTTTTTTTGTCTATAAAACACACATTATTTGAAAACGGAACATTTCAAGGATTTTTGCCTTGATTTTTGCCCTTTACTTCTAGTACTTGTACCTTCTAACATTCTGAGGATTTACTGTTTCTGCCTTTGCTGAAGTCGTCTGGCTTTACTGTAGAAAGAATCCTGCACTCATCTGCCACTGTTATCTTCTTGTAAAAGTGTACGCTCTCCCTGAGAGCTTGGCATTGGCGTTGCTTGACGGGGAAATTATGCGTGCAAAGTTTGCATTTTGAGTGATAACGTTAATGATTGTTTTTAAAATGAAACCTTGTGAAGAATGGCTCTTAGCTTGCCTGTCTAGTCACGTCATTTATAATCACTTCTTTTTAACTTTTCATTGTAAACAAACAAAAGCAGAAAATAATGTATCCATGTTCATGTATCAATGCCTGCTTTTCTAAATGACTCAGTCCTAAAACACGTCACTGAAAACAAAGTGTTGAACTGTTGGTTTGAGCTAAAGTGCAAAGTGTTGTAGTAGTTGAAGTGATGCTGATTTTTCTCAAGCCTAAATCTAATAAGAAACATTTTACAAGTTCCATTCTCAATATGTGCTTCATGCAGGGAGCTCACTAGTGGTGAACAGACTTTTCACTTTAATTTGCATTTAAATCATTAGATTATTAGCAAATAGAGGTTAATGAAATGCAATTTGTATGAACAGTTATAATGTTTAAGCTGCTAGAAGTTAACTTTGGTCTTGGTCTCTTTTGAACAAATCGTTTATTTAAGCCTCCAGCACCAATTATTGTGAATTTATCCTTTATAAACAAAAGTGTCTGCAGACAGGATATTAACTGCTTTCAAACTGTAACCAGAATCTTACTATACAAGTCCAGAACTATCCCTTTAAGATAGTGAAAATATTATCTTGACAACAGACTTCACAATTTAGAATGGAAATGCATTTCATGTTACTTTTTTGTTTTTCTTTTTTGTATTGATCTCAACAAGAAAATGACTAACAAACAGGAAACAACTATGGCAGGAGTAATCCTGGTATAAAAAGCTGATGCTAGGAGATCCTGTCCATGAATCAGGACTGAGAATGAGTCATAAAAACATACACTACTCTGCAGTGCAGCTCACTAGAGTGACTGGGGAGCAATCCTGAGAAGCATTGCCAATGAACACAGTTGGAAAGTAGATCCACAAATGGAACTCCACTAAGAACAGGGAAGGAGAATAAAACACTAACAAGATCCAGAAATGCTTTTCTTCCTTTGGGACATCAGACTGATGGAGGTGAAATAGGAAACTGTCCTGCACCCTGACAAACCAAACTTTGAAATTAGATTTAGATAGATGCTCCATAATAGAAAAAAGATCCATTCTAGTCTAGATGATACTTCCTACATAAATGAAGAGATGCAAGTGATTTAGCAGGCTTTGAATTCAGCTTATTAATCATCGAAGGCTCACATAAGAAAAGCAAATGTTAATAGGAGTTTTATTTAAATGCTTAAGAATTTTTTTTTTTTTTTTTTGGGAAAAGCATTTTGGAAAAATAATAACCACTATTTGTTGCTCTGTTTAGAATTATGATGGCTTTGTCTTAGCTTGTAACATTGTCAACATCTATTAGCAGCTAAACAAACCAGACATTAAGAAATTGTGTTTTTATTATTATTATTATAATTTTTTTGTTTTTAATATGAGCAAAAAAAAAATCGAATGCCGTCCAGAGAAAGACGGACAGGACTACATATTAATACGAAACAAGTTATACTGATAGAAGTTTACTTTATGTTCACTTAATGAAAAAAAAATGCAAACACGTCAACTGAAAGCAGACATGTAATAGGTTGTTAGGCTGATGCAGAACTGGCCAAAATAATAACGTCAGAGAAATACGAAATGTGTTTGGCATTTTGTATTCCTTTTTTGTCCCATGGGAGCCGGTAGTGAGAGAGGATTGGTGCTAACTGTGTGACATAAGTCGCTTTACCCTCTGGAAACACCCAGCAGAGCTCACAATCCTGGGCAATCTGATATAAGTCGGCACCCTACCTTGTCGTGCAGAGTTGAGCTACAGTGAGTCATGACACACAGACAGCTTTTTCTCTGTGAAGACCCATTTGCTTCTTCTTCTCCCAGAACAGCCATTTGGGTTACTGCATAAATCACCTCTAAGTCGCCTTAAGTCCAAATCCTCATGAGCTTTGAATGGCATATAGCACTAGGACTGTGGGATTGCTGAAAATTGAATTTTAGTTCTGCAGATTTAGCCATTGTTGGGGGTAATCATTCATGGATTTGGTTTGGTCTCAGTTGCTTTTTTTTATTTGTGTGAGAGATAAAAGGATTTTGGATATGCATGTCATTAGAGGGTAATAATAGGCCACTACAGCCACTCCAAAGGTTTTACAAAATTAATATGTCTTGTATAAAATGTTAAAAGCCATCATATTAAATCTTTTTTTTTTTTTTACTATTTAAAAATGCTGTTATTCTCTAATCAGGATGTATGCTAGGTACTTGCGCAACAAAGTTTGTACAACTGACATGTTAATCAGCAAAACATCCCAGAAACAAATTTCTTTTGGCATAAAAACTCGGTGTGTTTGTTGGCAGATATCTGTCTACTGTCTGGTATGCGCCCATTGGAGAGGCCTTTAAACTGATCAGGGCAAGGCAGCCATCAATAATTCAATGGGTGTGCCAACACAAAAGTAAACAATGGCTGTAATTAGGGGAGGTCTGCACTGTGGACAACAAGATTAATGAAAGTGCAGTCATTTCCAACCGTGCCCGGAGACAAGAGGTCTTCACTGTGACAGAGACTGTGCCAAACTAAGCAGGGCTATATTGGCTGTGTGTGTGTATGTGTGTTTATGTAAGAATGTGTTTCTTTGAGTAAAATGTATGTATTTTGCTATGTGCACTCCTGAGGCAGTTCAATGAACCAATAAACATTGCAAAGCAGCTGAAATACACGTGTACAGTACTGTGACTATGTATTTGGCGCTTTGCAGATTTTGTTTTTGCTTTTTTTTTGTCAAACTTAAATCTCTGAGATCAAACATATATTCAAAAAAATAATTAGTGAATAAAAAGTACTGTTGATGATAGGATAAAAAACAAACCAAATTTACAATGTCGTGAAAATAATTGCCCCCTTAAACCAGATAACTGTTTGTGATGCCCTCAGCAATAACTAGCAATGAGTCTTTTACAATTTCTTCTTTGCAAAAATGTTTTAATTATTTTAAACTGGAGGAAAACATCAAATATACTGTTCCAAAAAGTGTGGTTAATGCAAGATTAAAACAAATAGTGCTAATTATATTTTAATTTAGGGTTAAATTGGTTTGGATGATTAAAATTCAATAGTAACTAGAAAACTGTAATTTGTTATCTCTCAAGTTATGTTTGATGTTCAGACTGGTTTGATGTAAAACACATAAGTGGGCAATTACATTTTCCACAGCACTACTAATTCAAGTTTGAGTGAATTTAGTCAATTTAAACATTTTAAACAGCCTCTCTACTGGTCCAGGCATTCTATGTTTAACATTTTCATCTTTACCAGACAGGCCCACCATCAGCACTACTGCTGCCATCAACTCTATGTACTCAGATTTTCTTTTCAACACAAAGTGATTCACCATCAGTGTTTCATATGTTCTTTTCCCGCGTGTCCATGGGAGATGGATGCTCACACTGAGCCGGGTTTCACAGATTTTTTAATTTTTTTTTTTTTACCTAGAAAAAGGCAATTATTCCCTTCCACTGTCACCACTTGCTGCTCATATTGCTGCAAACTCAGTGACTGGACGCCATTAAATGCCGACTCTTGCTACTTGCCTGCTGGGGAGAAGGGGGTTTTTGCAAATTTAATTACTCAAGATAGTTGGCTTGGTTTCTTTGCATCCATAACTTTTGGCTCGTGGGCATTATCAAGTGAATTACAGTTGCTCATATCATATTTAGGATTAAATTGGACCTTTGGTCATTGAATTTGTGTAAGACTGGACAATTTTCCATAATTGTATTTTTCACTTTTTTTTTTTTAGAATTTGTATTATTTCACTACACAAAGTTAGGTTACATGTTTAAACTAGTATGACAAAGGGCAAATTTGAAGTGTTTCCAGCCAATAGAGACAAGAAGGAGGGGTGGCCTGCACTTAGCTCCATAGATATCCCTCAACAAAGTCCAGTCTATATGTCCTTACTGAAGAAAAGCATCTCCTCAGCAGGATGTTGCAAGCTTCACAGTTCATTTTTTCTTACAACTGTAACATTATACTTAAAAAAACAAAACAAAACAAAAAAAACAAATGTGCAAAATGCCATTAATTATAAATACTTGTACAAGACACTGTTTCTGATGCTTTACAGTAGAAAATAATAAACTCTGTATTTAATGGTTTCTAAATGTTCACATTTATTTTCTCCATATGAACTCTATTGCCTCCCTTTTATCTAATTTCCACTGCCAGCTCTTTGCCGAGTCCCGACAGTATTCGAATCTAGGTTTATAATCAGATCAGTTGAAAACCTTCAACTGTTTTTATTTCATTCATTCCTCAGTGGGTTTGATATATTACTCTGAATCACTATGTTGTTGAGCGGGAAACCCGCAGTTTATTCTAAAGGCTGACAGCTAAACACAGATAATGTGTTAAGACTTAGTTGCTATGTAGGGAACTAAGGATGGAAATTTGCCTGTTTGGCTACATCTGGATATTTGCACGATGGATTGATGTCGATTAATATGCATTCTCCCCTTATGAAATAAATACAAATTCACTCTTATGCTGCAGTCCATAACCAGCCAGAAAGCTGTACTTTTCTCTTGAGATTATTTGACTAAGAGACTATACAATTGTTTTAGTAATATTATCATTTTCAACAATGGAAGCCCAAATTTACATGAATAAGCTCTCTTCTCAAGCAAAAGTGGAACAGAGCACTTCCTTTCTAAAAAAAAAAAAAAAAAAAGTAATTTCCTCAAATTTCAAAACACTTTCTGTCATGACTCACAATTTGTCAGTGCATTATGTGCAGACCACTTGTTTCTCTTACTTCTCACTAAGTTTATCATCCTAAGGGATTTACGTTGCGGCCATCATTAATACCCTGATTATCAACTCTCTGTGGTTTGCGCCAAGCCTTCTAAAGCATGTTATCACTATTTAATCAATGACTGAGAAATGACCTTCCCACTTTCAATGTGCTTCTTCTAGGGAAGGACCACTGAAGATCCCCTTATGTTTCTTTTAAGTTCTAATCTTTCAGTGGCAGAGTCTCAGTTTCACATCAAACTGAAATAACTCCAGGATGACTGGGTAGAAATCTGCTATCCTCCTGCTACAGTTAGTGTCTTTCTGTCCACCCTCCAATGCTCAGATGTGGATCTCTTCGCCCACTTCCTCGATTTAAGCTCACCCACACCATGCTCACCACTTGTACCTCAGGATCCACCTTCCTCTCTGTCACCCTCTGAGTTATTGCCATCCACCATGACAGGGGAGTAATAATCTGAAGGCCCCGAGACGTAAACCGTCTCTGTAGTTCAATATTCTTTACAAAATGAAACACTCTTTCTTTGCTGACTGCTAAAAAATGTATATCTGTTTAAATATCTGTGGTTTAAAATATTTACAATACAATTCTCAACTTAGCTCATTTTTGCACAGACTCCACTATGACTTTGTTCCTAATTAATTTGTTCACAGGTCTTGAAAGTGACTTACTAACAATAGAGATTTGGAAATGACAAACAAAAATTCAACACAGTTGAACAAAGAACCATTTTTTTAAAAGTAGAATACCAAACTTACAGTGAGAAAACAGAACTTCAAAAGGAGGCCAGGCATAGTACTACAACTAATATTGGCCTACATAACCAGTAACACACGTAAACCACATTTTCTCCCCGCAGACCTGGCAAACTTTTCTATACTTGAATGCATAGAGATGTCCATATCCCTCATTTTACTAAAGTTTTTATCTATTTATTTATTTATTTATTTTTTAATAGACATGTTAATCCGTCACTACAGTTCACAGAGGGCCATGTGTCAGTCTGCAAATGTGTGTTTATATGGCTTGTGTGTGTCGTTGCACGTACAACAGCACCGTTATTAAGTGGGATTTGACACATTAAGTCATTGATACCGAAAAACAAAGAGTTGGGAGCGACCACCTGTGAAATGTAAAACTGGGAATAGCCCTTTAATCTGCTGCTGATACTGTTTTCCTGAATGTATAAACCATCGTTTTATACAGAGACTA
>NW_015112936.1:74217-77431 GCF_001443285.1 Poecilia latipinna | reverse complement strand
TATATATATATATATATATAATCAAATCTGTGTGCAGCAAACAGCAGTTGCCATTACATCCAACAAGTCTGAACATCTTCATGTTTCCTTTTTCTTTTAATAAAATCTATTGTATTGAATACAATAGCTTTTATTCAAATTTAAAACATATTGTGTTATACTTCATGATGGCCAATACTCTATTTTGAAAAATACTGTACTTCTGCCTGGATGCTGGTCAAGTTTTCTTTTCATTGTGATGAATGACAGGCAGACCTGGCTCAATTCAGGACACCTTCAAATCAACGGATGGTGCTTCAAGGTACTCCTTGACTTTGTCCTTCTAACTGGAAAAAATAATCCATATCAGTTTATGTCTTAATAACACATTTGAGATGGAGACCTTCAGGGCTCATTTACTTATTTCCAAGTTCTGGATATGGAAATGAAATGAATGTGACTTTCATGAGCTACAAGCCAAAAAACATCCATCCATCTATATGTACCCGTTTTTTCACCCAGGGTCACTTGGAGACTGGCGCCTATTCCCAGCAGTCGTTAGTCGATTCATCACAGGGCAACACAGAGGCAGGCCGGACAAATACCCATGGATGCACACACTCATAGCTAAGGAAAGACTAGTTAACACTAGTGGTTTTGGACTGTGGGAGGAAGCCAGGGTACCCAGTCAGAGAACCCATTCATGCCTGTGGACAACATGCCAACTCCAACCCCAGGCCAGGATTTGAACCCAACACCTTCTCACCAGGAGACATATTTGGTACAAGTCTATTAAAAAAAGAAAAAAAAGAAAAACAGCTTAAAACAAAAATACAGACTGTACACACACAGAGCTTGCCAATGCCTTTGTTGATTTACAGAGCACTTTCTGCTTCTTGTCTCTAGTTTTAAAATGTGCCCTGAGCAATGCCCTTGCATGTATATTCCATTATGACTTCATGTCAGGGTAGTCCTGACTACATTTCTTATGCTTGCCTCATGGTAATCAGTCATTATGCCAACAGATACTCTATGATAGGAAGCAGGGTTTATGCATGCTGCACTGCACCTTCCTGAAACAAGCATAGGGACCACTGCATAATCAGCTGGTTATTTTATGCCCTAAAATACTTCATCTGCATTACTTTCCATGCAGATAATTTATCTTGTCTTGACTAAATTGATTCACCCTGAATCACCAGGATTAGTAATGGATATAATCAGTTTCATGTTTCTAAAATAGATGGGAGAGCAAAATCCCCTGTGCAAAAAGAATAAACAAATAAAAAATTAAAATCATAAATTCAAAAACAGACTTAGGGAAGACCACCAGCTGGAAGCATTTAGTACTTCAAAATCTTTACTTTTGTATGTTTCATTACAGAATATTTCGGTCACCTGCTGTGCAATATTTTAGCAGAACTGTTTAAGCTGGGATATCTAAATATTTAACGGTTTTTAATCAAATTTCTCTGCGAGTAAGATTTACATTTGATTTTGAGTCACACACCAAGAGAGCGTGATTTTCTGTTGAAGTAAATCTAAAGATTTTTCCACGATCAGAAACAATGCATTTTATTTTTAGAGATTTTAAAGGGGTCCAGTCAGACTGCCAACACTTCAGTCTGACACTTCAACATATTTCATAGGGTTCTATGTGATGAAACAACTGTACAGAGAAAAAAAACAACATGGTTTTCAAATATACTTTTGCAAATGAAAATCTGTTTTGAGGCGAGGCCCACAGTGACACTTTGCAAAAACAAGGAGATTCACAAAGTATGAAGTCAGAGGGATAAATCCTACAAACCTGCAAATCCATTCACATCACCTTAACCTTTCCTTATTACAACTTCAATCATAACTTTTATTCATTCTATATTTTATTGAGCTTTTAAGTGTTGAGCATGACACATTTTTTCATTTTTATTTAACATTTATTAAGCTCAGTAAAATTAAGTTTGAGATTGAAATGTGGCAAAGTTAAAGTAATGTGAATGCATTTGCAAGTCTTGATGGTGTATTATATACCTGTACTGTCCTGGAACAAATTTCACCAGTTTGGCACTTATTCTTTTTTTTTTTTTCTTTTTTTATCCATTTTGCAAATATAGCTCTGCAATAAATTATAAAATGCATCTCTTTTCCTGTAGAACTTTTGTGCATGGTGGCATTTTTCTCTTTTCTCCCGAAGCTACACTCTTGTCCTCAGCTATTCCCACTAAAATAACGTGTCAAGCCTTCTCCCCACACCCAGCAGGTTGTTGTTCTTTATGATAGCTCACCAACAGGCATATTACCAGCCGTGGTTGTTATTGTCATTGATGTACAGCCCCAAGACATTGCCTTCCTCTGCTCACAGTTCCTCAGAGTGTTATGTGTCATGTAATAAGAGTGCGCGCCGTTTGTCCAAGATGGGTCTGGAGGGACCCCGAAGGCATGGGGGAAAAGAGTGGGCGGAAGCGAGGATCATGACATGAGATTGAGGTGGTACGTCTGGTGCCTGTCCCCGGAAGAAAAATGGTGCATGGTCACTCCTGCAATGTCCCCAGACATCCCCAGATGTTCTTGCGTGGACCTCATGCGGCCTGAGAAGCTGACAGGCCCCAGAGACGCGGAGTCACAGCATGATTAATCGCCACACACGCTGAAGCAAGCAGCCCAGCTCCTGCTGGCTTACTACTGAATAACTAGTCACTGTAAAGTAAAACATTCCGCTCTGCAATAAAAAATATAGAGAGAAATGGGTAGTGTCAAAAGATGAAAATAGTGGGATGGCAAAACATTACTTTCATAGCAGCCTTTCTCAAAGCAGACAGCTGAAAACAATGCACAGCATCAATTTATTGAAAACCCTAAAATAAAAAATAATAATCTGCCCCTAATGTTATTTTCATTAGTTAATTTAGCTGCCACTTTCTTTACCTCCCATTCATATGAGTTATATATTTATGTTTAACACGGGCTGGTCGGCACAAATGCATTGCATTGGAAAGCTATTCATATTTAACTTTTCCACATGTTGTCCTTGTGTTTTATGTGATTCATCAACAAAAACATGTTTATTATAATGAAGTGGCTAGACCAGAAAAAAATGTGTTTGATTACAAAACTTGTTTTCAAATTATGATTTTCTTTTTTTTTTTTTTTTTTTTTTTTTTTTTTTTTTTTTAAGAAAAAAAGTATCCCAAAAATCCCCCCCCCCTTGTGGAAAAAAGACCCACCCCCCCTTTTA
>NW_015112936.1:59714-70993 GCF_001443285.1 Poecilia latipinna | reverse complement strand
AAAAAATTTTTTTTTTAAAAAAATTTTTTTTAAAATTTTTTTTTTTTTTTTTTTTTTTTTTTTTTTTTTTTTTTTTTTTTAGAGGAAATAGGATATCCAAAACTTCCTGGCCCATTGTGGAAAAGTGACTGCAGCCCACTTTATAGTTTTTGTCTACTGACTGGCTGTGCCATCCTTGGAGGCAACAGCTGCCATCAAGCATTTATTATCGCTGGCAATGAATCTTTTCCATTGCAGTGCAGGAATATCAACCACCTTAGTTCAGTCAGACTGAACAGATTCTGAGCAGGACAAGTCCACAAAGGTCAGACCACAGCATCTCAATCAAATTTAACACCATGTTTTGATGAGGCCCCTTTAAAACCTTCAATTTGTTTTGCTTTTAAACCTATTTAGATTTGGTAAGTCAAGTGTGCTATTGTCTTAAATCGCAAACTTAGGGCTGAACATTCTTGTCCAGAAATCTCTAATAAAAAGAATAGTTAGTTAATAAAAAGAGGAAGAGTTAGTTTTACATCAGATACAATAAGATGCCTTCCAAGCAGTTTTCAGCTTTCAAGCCTGGGGCTCAGATTCTCAATTGAATTTAGGACTGGAATTTGACTGGGCCATTTCAACACAGGGTGTTGCTCTAAGGCTTTCCATTTCACATCTGTCTGCATGTTTATAGTGGCTGTCCTGTTGAAAGGTCAACCTCTCTCCCTGTCTCAAGTCTTTACAGTTTTTTTTTTTCAGGATCAACATCTTGCTTATTTTTCCTAATTTTTGTGGATTTATCTTTGTTGATGAGCTTCAAAAACAAAGTTTACCCTAATTTTAATCTCCCTCCAAATATTCTTTATAAGATACAAATTGGGACTCTGGCTCAACCACTCCAGTACATTAATACTGAGTCGAGTCAGAAGAAACTTCTTGATTAAATTTAAAGATTTAAGCTTGAACTTGCCAGGAGTATGAATAATTTTGGGATTAATATAAACTTTGAGAAACTTTTTTAGGAGAAATTGATTAGTTGTTACATCTGAATAGGCTCACTCTCTCTTCGCTGTTTTTTCTCATTTTGTGACTGCTTGTGCTGTATTATGGAGGTGAAATACCATAATACAGCACAATAAGTTCATAACATAGGGGAGGACAATATTTTAATGATAATTTTATTCTGGCTAAGCTTGGTTAAGTAATTACCATGAGACCAGACAATCAACATTTCATCTCTTTATAGTTTTTGTCTACTAATTAAATTGTGCATGGTGGAGGATATGGTGATCATCAGTTATCTTTTTTGTGGTTAGATAAGTGAATATCTTTTTTAGTGACCATAAACCAGAACACTAAATATTTCTTTAAGATTTAAGTTTTCATGACTACACGTACATAAATCCTGGAAAGGAGTGAATTAGTTATCCAAAAAAAATAAAAGCATATCATGAGTCAGTTTTCTTCAGTAAATGCTTAGCGTTCAGCCAAAGGACTGGAAAGACCACCACCCACTCCACGATGCAGAAACTCCAACACAAAATGAGAATAACTGTGTCTCAAACTTCAAAGATCCTGCTGCCACACGCTGAAACTTGTGCATTTGATGACTCAATGTGACAATTTCACAGTCTTCGGCTGTATGCGTTTTCATCCTCGCTTGATGAAACCCGGTTTTCTGCATCCTTTCTAAACATGTGTAGGTGGATTAAGCTGTTATTTAATTTCAAGGGGCAGGTTGAGGTCAAAGAAAATCGAGGTAAGTTGAACAGCACTGAAGCTTCAAACAGCTCATGTTTTCACTGATGGTCCAGAGCCTCTCCCTGCTCTGCTGCTTTACATTTAGAATTTAGTAAGCTAATGGATTTCGTATTGAATACACATTTTAGGATCCGGTTTGCATTGCTTAGACATAATTTATTTTTTTGGTCTGAAGTTTGAATTACTAGTGACATTCTATAAAATGTGTTCACTGCAAATGTTTCCTTTCAGGAAATTTGTTTAGAATAGCTACCTAAAATATTAATTATTATTATTATTATTATTATTATTATTATTATTATTAAGAGCAGACTATAATACCTTGGATACCTTCTATGAATTATCGACATATAGGTAGGTTTTTTTTTTTTTTACTTTTTATTCCAAATATTATACAGTATATTCACCAGTAGAGGATAAGTTGAGAAATGGATCAGAAAAAATTAAAGACTGATTTGCACCTGTGTTGATATCCTTGTTCAAGTGATGTAGACGTGTTTCTTCCAGCTACATTCAGACAAAACCTTAGAGATATTCTGGCTGTTCCTCCCATAACCCTCATGGTTATCAGTATCCTCCAGACAGTGCTGGATGCCTCAGCTACTCTCAGGTGATAAAACATTGCAAACAAGCCAACATAATGGTATTCTTAAATGACACCTCAGTGATGCCTCATTATCCCTTTAATTGGGTTACATGAATGATTTTGAGGAGGAGTTGTACTTTACTGAGGACTTCCATGTCAATTTGTTCCACTAACTTAACCTGCAAAACTGTTTTATGCAAATCCTGTGCAGAAGGATATGTGGCAAAATACAATTTTGTGTAATCATATTTTTAAATTGGAGGCTTTAATAAAATTAAAACTTATTTGGAGCATTAACAGTATCCTTGTGTCCCATAACTCATATCTTGATAGCTGGAAGGGATTAGCCTATGTCATGACCATTGCTTTATGGCTCATAGTGGTCTAAAACTGACCCACTCACATTTTGCAACACTTTTTAGTTCTATGACTTTTTGTGTGTGTGTGTCATGTGATGTGGAGAGGGTGGTTGCCTACATCACTCAGGTCAAAATTGCTGTAAAAATTTTGATGATGGTCTCCTAATTTTTTTTAACAGGCCATTCAATCTTGGTTCTACCTGGCATCAAAGTAGAAAGGCTAAAACTGAGCAAATGCTGTATATTGAAATTTGTCTTTTTAAATTTATCAGTCCTTTATTTAAACGGTGTATCTGTTATGAAAGCATTAAAATGAAATGTTATAAATTCAGGTGTTTATGTTTCTTTTTTTTTTATTTGCACATTTTTATTGACAATTTTTCCATATAAGGTTACATACACACTTTACACTGTTTTCTTTTTCCAAATGTTCCATACATATCAATCAAGAAAAACTGCCTATACAGTCTGTACCTGCCTTAGACATAGCAACTTTGCTAGTCTAGATAATATCTATCCATTCCCTTAACAAAAAAAGAAAGAAAAATAAAAATACAGAACAAACAAAAAGATCATCCAAAATTTGTTTTTTCTTTCCTTCCCTCTCCACTCCTCTCTTCCGAGTCCTCACAATTTTAACTCTCTACTCATCAGAGATTAACTAAGTAAACTATTTACAGTCTGTAGCTCTATAAGGGTTCCTATAAGCACACTATTAATCATTAAAGTCTGATCTCCAAGGTGAAATAAAACCCTGCCAATTTTCCCAATAATTCTTAAATTTTCCAGATTCTAATCTGATGGAAAAAGTCAGCCTTTCCATAATATAAATATTATGCATTACGTCAACCCAATCTTCCCTTTTGGGAGCTTCTGCCTTCAGCCATTTCCTAGTAATGGCTTTTTTCAGGTGTTTATGTTTCAATAAAATATATTGAAATTACAGATTTTAACCAGACAAAATATAAAAATGGAAAAATGCTCCTTTGCTTTTCGTTCCTTTTTGGTTAATTTGTGTGCTCTAATGCGAAGAGGGTTAGCATTTTGGGTTGCTTTGAAGTAGACAGTCATACACAACGCATATTAAACACGAAATAACCGATTTCACTTTTGAAATCCAAATAAGAGAATTGAATAAACAACAGCATTCAAAGAGGTATTTTCATCATCCCCTACAGGCTTCCTCACAGAGCTGTTATCCTCATTTCCCTCATTCGACGTGTCACTGACACATACTACAACATCTTTTCAAGGAGCTTGATCAATTTCACGGTAGTCTGCAGACTTCCCAGTAAGGAAGTTGGTTTGAAAGGCTGTGATAGCATCGGCCGTACCCCTTCCTCACCCTTGCTTGGCTTGTCTAATCGGCCCTCCAGCTGCATCCAGCCATATGAAGGAAACCCTGTTGACTCCTAATCTGTGTCGCCTCTGATCCGTTCCTCACCTCGGCAGCACATGTGCTACTGGGCGCAGGGAGGCGGAGAGTATCCGTTTGTTTTCTTCTTGTCATCGTGGAGGTTAATGGAAGCAGAGGCATAAACTGCTTGAGGAAACAGGAGACAGAATGTTTTGTTTTACTTTGAGCAAGCTCTCCTGTCAGCTTCTTGACCTGGCAGTTTGCAGTCCCGCTTCCTTTTGCTTCGGCTTCTCTCTTCTACTGACAGAAGAGCGCAGAAAATAAGTAAGCCATTAACTACTGGATGCTTTTAGAATTCCTTTTTGTATTATTTTACTAAAACTAACATAAAAGGTCCTTGGTTGGAGCCAAACCTTTATTCTCTCTGTAAATGAATGTATTTGACTTTGACTTTTCTGCACTCATAATTCACTGCCATTGCTTGATTCTCAATTACACACATTATTTATAAGCCTGACTTGTACTGTGTATCTGTCCTGACATTATACTATCCAGTGTTAGAATATTCTACATGACTGAATGCTTAACAGAATCATTCTGTTCATTGTATTAATTTGGTAAGGACATGCTGCACATCAGATATCGTAGTTAGCTATTAAAGGATTTTAGGATGTACAGTTCCTAACAAAAGTATTCAGACAGATTAAACTGTTTCACTTTTTGTTAGGTTACAACCACAGGCTTCAGTGGATTTTAAGACTTTTTGAGATACAGTAACACAAATTAGCACATACTTATGGAGCTTTGAAAGTTGTCATAGTGATGGCAGCATATTGTCGTGGGACAATGTTCTTCATTAGCTCTGAATAAGGTGGTCAGAGTTCATAGGAATGGACTGAGCTTAAAGTATTTTGCAAAATCTAAGCGCTTAAAACTTTCAGACACTGTGTTGAATGATGCCACAATATAGAATCACACTGTATATAAAAAGCTTGTGGTGGTAGCATAAAAACATTCAGCAATATTCAAGGGCATGGATGTGTTTGAAAGAGAGTATTTTGCAAAAGATAATAACTTTGCAAAATCTACAATTTAGCTGGTAGGTTTTATAAGTTGCCCCCTGGAAAGATGATTTACAGAAAGATGTTGAAAAATCTTAAAAGTCTTAGTGTGAAATACTAGTAAATGTATTATCAGTAATCCTCAGTATTTAATTTGCTGAATAAGTTCACCAGAAAAACACAACAAACAAGCAAAAGAAAAGTTGGGGGAAATAAATCCACCTTGATAATACTCCCGCTGCTACCTAACTATAAACGTTTGGAACCACCTTTGTGATGTTACTAAATTAAATTAACAATATGATGTTTATTTAAACATATGGTGTGTCTCAGATCACCTTTGCAGACGTTTACGTCTCTCGCCATCCTGCTTTATTAATTTACACTTGACCTTAAACAACGTACATGAATAAAACGTCACATTCTTAAAAATGAATTGAAGTCTCCCCATCTTCTCAGCCCTTTCTTTTCATCTTTAGTTGTTTTTCTTTGACCCCATCTTAATACAGCCAACTTTCTTTCCGTGTTATTTAAGATGATGGAAACTAATGTCTCAATGCAATATTTAACAAGGCCATGAGGGCAGAGCGCAGTACGTGCACCTTCAGACGTTCTGAAAATAGCAAAAGTATGACAGACAGAAAGGGTATAGACCGAGTGCATGCGGCTGCATATGTCATTGAGGGAGGTGGGACACAGCGGGTTGGTGGAGTCTTTGCATGACAGCTCAGCAGCAAGCAGCTGAGTGGCCTCCACTTCAAGCTTGTTCATGTTATCTACTATGCCTTTCTGGATCAGGGGAATCTTAATTAAAATACATGCTTAATATGTTTTGCAAATTGGACAAAAAGAGCTAATGGATGCAACTCTTACTAGTAAGAATTTTTGAGACATTCATACATATCTCTTTTGAAAGATTCCACAAAATAAATGTTTTCTTTTTTTTTATTACTTTTTTCTTCTCTGCTGAAGCATACTTTGACAAACTGACAACAATGTAGAATTGGTGTTCTTTTTTCTGACAAGTGAAAATGACAACAAAATAAACATTTACCTTTCCTCTGCAGATGAAGCCATACATGGAGGGTTTACATTGGCCCTGCCTGTTTCCTTTTTGTCATTTCCCAAAGCCTTAAAAATGCATATTTAATTTTTCTATAATAAATATATATATTTATTGATATATACAGATATTTGTCTGTTCTAACAGTACAGTTTACATTCTATGTAAACAACTCAACTCAAACTGTGAAACTCATACGCTATGTAAAATTTAGGATGCATAAAATGCAATATAGTGATGTGACATTCAGAAACGGTCCGATTCTTCTGCACGGCTCTTTACTTATTAGATAGGACTGGAGTGTCGCTGAGAGCTATTGTTCTATCAGCTTACATACGCTGTCAGAATAGCATACACGCAGTGAGTACCATGCCTGCATGCGCATTAAGAAGCCCGACCGTCAGGAGTTGTCAGTTCACCATACGCAACAAGTTATGATGAAAACAAGTCATTAAATTGTTTTCAATGATAACTATATAGATATAAATGCGTTGTTGTGATTTCAAAGTGTATTTAAATCAGGTTCTGGCTGTACCTGGAGTCAGCTACAACACACGCCCATGTAAGACTCATTAACCTACTTAACCGCTAAGTCAGGATGCCATACAACTGTTAATAACTAAGTGTATGACGATCTACATCATGATTCTGTGTTGCTGATTAAATTAAATCTTATGGTAATGACGTGTCTGACATATATAGTTGTGAGTTCGTGCTAAGCGTTTGACGATGTGGTGGCCATTTATGTAAACTTTATGTAACTTGTAACTTCTACTAATTTAGTTTTCTATTTTGGGAAGTTTAGAATTCATTTAAGTTAAGTTTAGATCCAAAATCTGTAGTTAATTTGTATATTTGAATTGATCAGAGTATGTTGGTAATTGGTTAGACCCTCCCATTAATTTGAGTAATTAAAACACACCGGGTGCTGAGTGGAGCCATTGTTTGGCATGTGGATGGGAGGTTTTTTGTAAATGATTTTTTGACCACTTTCACTTTTCACTTTTCATTTTTTTGTACTTGAAACGTCATATTAAGTTTACTTTCATTTTTTGACTAATTTGTAGGACATTTTTGGTAATTATTTTGTCACTATTTTTTTTACAAGAAATAAAGAATATAGCTTTTCAAACAAATTAAGTCGGAAGTGCGTTCAAATCAAAAACCACCTGTTAACACCCACGGCCTTTGTTGGATTATTGATTTTTGGAAACGAGAAGGCCGCGACAGACGATCTGACCTGACAGAACACCCGTTCTTTGTTCTTGTAATGCTCTGCGTACACTGCAGTAGCTATCATTATTTTATTTAATTATGTACGTTGATATTTTTTAAATTAACAAATAACTAAAACACAAGAACGAAAGAGCATGCAGAGAATGCACATTGCTCTTTGATTATTTTTGTTCAAAATGGCACCTGTAATGTGTGCCATGGTGTCAGACTACCTGGCTTCATGCAGTGGGAGAGAGGGAGACAACAGTCACGATAAGCGTCTTGTACTTGATTACTTCTTGCTTGTTGTTCCTTTGTCAGTGTTCATAGTTGAGCGTTATTTACCGTCAGGACATTGCCTCAATTGCTATGTTTAATGATGCAGACAGGTTTCTGACATGAGCAATATGGGCAAACGCCCAGGGTGTTATCTTTTTAGGGATGATACGAGACTGCCGCGGATTGTAGCACAGAGATGGAATATTTAATATTGGTCAAATCTATTAAGTATTTGATATCTAGGTGTTTTTATGGGAATATGGATCTTTCAGATCAATTTGAGATGCAATTTTGATCATATTTTACATTTTATTGTGTCATGTAGCGTGGGCCGCTGGTCTTGGTCTTGACTCGGTCTTGACTTCCCTCGGTCTTGGTCTTGACTTGGTCTCGGACCCTAAAAGTCTTGGTTCTTGTCTTGGTCTCGGGTTAGGTGGTCTTTACCACAACACTGATGGAAAGGTATGCTTATGTACATTTTAATGCTTGCATTACAATTATGTATGCAGAGGGTGAGTGTTCTGTCCTCGCCCTGAGTTTTTGATTTTTCAGTAGGTAGACAGCCAGACGACGCTCCAATAACCAAACTTCTTTCCTTTTTACTTGTTTATTGAAGAGTGGCCTCTGACCACTGCCATCACTTTGATCATCGTAAACTGTAACATACAAGGCTTAGTATTAGCAAACGAACGTTGCAAATTAGCCATTCTTTCTGCGAGCTAAAATAAAAAAGCATTTTCATACATGATGTAAACACAGATTATTTACGCCACAGATACACAAAATAAAGAGACAGTTATTATTTTCACAATTAACCAATACTTACGAACGAATCTCGTCTGAAACACAATGTGTAACGATAATAAGAAGCTTAATTACATGAACTGTTCGGTGTTGGGTTCCACCATCTTGAATCCATTTTATTTTTAGTATCACAAAACAATATAACAAAATTGATACATTTTCAGAAGTATATTGCAGACACCTCCAATAAGACGTCTGAATGGATGTGGCTTCTAGTGCGGTTTTCAAACCCTTCCTGGTCCAGCGTACAACAGGCAGCACAGTGAGAGTTTTTATTTGTTCCGCTTGATTGAAGCGATCCATGCTAGGGTCGCTTCTCGGAGTGCTGATGCCTCACCTGTCCTGAACGCAGCGTCCCTAGCTTTCAGCAGAGTTCTCACCTCACCATTCAGCCAGGGTTTCTGGTTCGGGTAGCAGGTTTCTGTCTTGGTGGTGGTGACATCATCAGCACAATTGGAGATGAAGCCAAGAACAGAGGAGGTGTATTCCTCCAGGTCCACCTCTCCCTCATAAGTAGCTGCCTCTCAGAAGATCTGCCAATCTGGGGGCTGAAAACAGTACCCGGAGCACAAAGGCTGCATCTCTGGGCCACACAGTGACTGTCTTCTTCGTTGATCTAATCCGTCTCATCAGCGGATGATATGCTGGCACCAGCAGGATGGAGATGTGGTCAGAGAGGACAAGATGAGGGTGAGGAAGAGCTCTGTACGCACCGTGAATGCTGGTGTGTGCACACAGTCCCAGAGTGTAAGATGAATGACATGCCGGTAAAAAGTGGACAGAGTGTCCGTCAGTTTCATGTGGTTAAAGTCCCCCAGCTCACGTAAAACACCTTCGGGTGCTTCATCTGCATTGAGCTAACGGTGTCATAGCTCCTTTGATGCTTTGTTGCCGTTAGCACCCAGTAGAATGTAAACAATGGTGACGAACACCGCAATAAACTCCTGAGGCAGATAGGATGGCTGACAGCTGTTAACCAGTCCACAGTTCGCACACCAATCTGCATTCACTTACATACATTGTCCTCCTCCTTCTGACATACATTGTTTTTTCTGAGTGTTGATCGCGGTCCGCTTGGAATAACTGAATACTGTTGATCTGGAAGGCTCAACGGTATGTTGCTGTAAGCCAGGTTTACGTTAGGCAAAGAATGGCACAGTCCATCTCTGCAGAAACTCTCAGCCTCAGATGTAACAAATCCACTATCTTATCCAATGAGCGGACATTAGCCAGAAAGAAAGTCAGAATTGGTGGCTTCCTAGGCACCAGTTGGGTAACATGCTCGCCCCTTTCCCCTTTTTCTGTTTTGGGGCACAAACTTTTCTTTTGACCGTTGGTCCTGGCACCCTTCTCCGAGGAAGAAAAAGTACAACAGATCTTGGCAAGAGAGAGACAGAAGCTCCATGACATCTTGGAAGAAATTGGCAGGATGTCCCTTGAGAGTCATTCACTGAAGAAAGCAAACGAGGAGTTAAAAATTGAAGTCATAAACTTAGAACAAGCAGCATTTGAAAAAGACAAGCTTGTTCAGGAGAAAGATGAAGAATTTAAAAAGCTGGTTGACATAAACATAACTTTAGAAGAGGATAATGCCACACTGGAGAAGATAAACACTGTCATGCAGAAGAAAAACACTGACTATGACAAGGAAATCGCCGCCCTGAAGCAGAAATTCAGGGCTCTGGAGCAGGAGAACATCAACGTGATGCTGAAAACCAACACTCTCGAAGAGAAAAACACCGCCCTGGAGGAGGAAAACTCTGTCTTCGAGCAGGTAAACTACCTCTTGGAGAGTGAAAACACAGTTAATGTCAAGGAAAACTCCGACCTGAGGCAGGGAAGCAAGGATCTGGAAACGAAAAACACCGCCCTGGAGGTGAAAAACAACACCTGCAGCAGGAAAACTTCATCTTGGAGGGGGAAAACAAAGTTTATGCGGAGAAAGTCTCCAACCTGAGGCAGGAAAGGAAGGTTCTGTATAAGAAAACCACTCTCTTGGAGAAAGAAAACAGCACGCTGAAGGAGGAAAACGCCGCACTGGAGGAGAAAAACACTGCCCTGCAGCAGGAAAACTCTGTCTCCGAGCAGGTGAACTACCTCTTGGAGGAGGAAAACACCAACTTGGAGCTTGACGTGGAACAGTTGAACAAAAGGCTGAGGGAATTAGTGGAACAGCAAAACCAGCAGCCATCTGATGAGGAAACCAACAAAGACAGCCATTCGGTTTCAGACCAGCCACAGAAGAAGCCACATCCATTCAGACGTGTGATCGGAGGCATCTGCAATATACTTCTGAAAATATATCAAACAGGCACTCTAAGGTATTGGGTTGAAAGATGGTACTTGTAAATAAAGAAGTGAACCTCCAGGGGTTCAAAGCGAGTCCTATCCAACCTCCGTGGCTTTGTAGCAAGTCCTGTTGGTCTCCGGGCTGACCTCTAGGGCTTCATATAGAGTCATGTCTGTCTACTGTCCTACCTCCAGAACTTCGTAGCGAGTCCTGTTGGTCTCCCGGCCTGCTTTTGTGGCTTGGTAGCGAGTCTTGTTAGTCTCCGGGCTGACCTCTAGGGTTCATAGCGAGTCCTGTTATTCTCTCTAACCTCTAACCTCTAGGGTTCATACTGAGTCCTTTTGGTCTGCGGGCTAACCTCCAGGGCTTCATAGCAAGTCCTGTAGTCCATCCAAGTCGCATTGCGTTTTTTTTTTTTTTTTCCGTTAAAATGTGACGTTCAGGGACTTAAGGTGAAAATCCAAGCAATAACGTGACTTATGTGTCTGTTGTCACCCATCGCCTCCCCCTTTACTCGCACGTGGAGCT
>NW_015112936.1:5449-55510 GCF_001443285.1 Poecilia latipinna | reverse complement strand
TCCGATTCTTCTGGACGGATCTTTACTAAGTCCTAAGGACTGAAGCCTCACTGGGAGCCGTTCTTTGTTCTTGTGTACACTGCAGTAGCTAACACATACATACACACGTTTATTTAATCGCCGAATAAGTAAAAGTTGAATGAACACAGAGCTCATTGATTGATTTCGTCTCCTGTCATGGTGGCAAACATCGCAGTGGGAGGGAGGGCGAGAACAGTCACAGTGCTCCTTCTGCTTGGTTTCTTGTTGCGCCGTTGGAGGGTGTCATAGTTGAACATTATTTACCGTTAATTGCGATGTTTCAGTTGTGGTTTCTGACATGGGCAATATGGGCAACCGTCCAGGGTGTTATTTTTCTAGGGATAGCAGGAGACCTCTGCGGATTGTAGCACAGCGATGAAAGCAAAATAGATTGAAATGAGTTTTAATTGATACTGGTTAAATATATTTCAGCTCTAAGTATTTAATATCTAGGTGTTTTTATGGAAATGTGGATCTTTCAGATCAATCTGAGAACCAATTTTGATAAACTTAATTTTATTGCGTCATGTACCGCAGGGCGCTGGTCTTGGTCTTGGGTTCGGTGGTCTTGACTACAACTCTGCTACGTGGTTCCTCGATTGCATGTCTTCCCCCCACACCTTCATTCCATCCTCTTTCAGTTGGATTTCTTTCTAAATAAAAGTCACTAATGAAGTTCATGCTATGTTAGGACAGGAAACAAGATGTTTCCATCCCTGAAATTATGATGCATAGAATCACATATCTAAGTATAAACTGTTAAAGATAATAAACACAATAAGAACATGTTTAATCTGTGACATTGTTTATTAAAATAGCACATTTCTTATGTATTAAAATTAAATATGATCAGTTCACTTAATGATATTAGCGATTAGGTTATGTATTCAGCAGGTACTTTTACTTTTAATACTTAAGTATTTTTAAAAGCCAGTACTTTTTTACTTTTACTTAAGTAAAATGTTAATGTGGTACTTTGACTTTTACTTGAGTACATTTTTTGAGTACTTTCTCCACCACTGTAAATAAAACAGTTAAATTCTCCAAAACAAAACATTCTTATTCAACGAATCATTCAAAAATAACATCCAGCAGCAAAATAACAGACAACTGTTATACCAGTTGACAGTTAAAACATTCACAAAACATTTAATAAATTTACACCTTGAACCCGGCTAGTATGATACAGAATGAAAAACGCTTCACAATGTGGCTTTGACTGCAAGCAAGTGGTCCGATAGGCTGAAAAATAAAAGACACGGTTAGTGTCGTGGCTGAGCACTCAGTCACGACACTAACCGGTGCAGCTCCCACTCATAGGGTCACATTTTTCCAGCCCAACCACGAGAAAACTTTACAAATTATATTTGTAGATGTTCAATATTCTTACAGTATTTTGTTAATTGTTGAACTAGAAAAATATGACCCTAAGTAAAAAAAGAAGTGAAGAGCTGTCTCTCTCGCACCTATCTCCACAAGCGATCCTCAGAACTCTGGTGGGGGAAGTCACAAGAGTGCCTGAAGGACCTGTTGCATGCAGTCACTCGTCACACCACTAGGTGGCTCCAAACATATGTGTTGATTACAAATCTCATAAATACATGCAATTATTATAATTATTTTGGTTAAAATTCACATAAAGATACATATAGGCTTTTCTCTCTGTTACATATGGTGGAATTAACTGCTAAACATTGCGTCCGTAGTTCTGATTCTTTGCGTGATTGTAGTAGTTTCCTGGCCACCGATATTCCTGACTCAATGGACAGCAATGGCGCATGTGTGACTTAAGATAAATCACGTAATGTCCAGTCCAGTAATATATCCATCAATGCTGCTGGCGCTCTGTCCTTCTCTCTCACTGCCCGCTACTTCAGTGGGTGTCAGGTTACATTGTGTTGCATTCAATGTTGTCGGAAAAAAAAGTTTCATGCGCTTAATGTCCGATTTGCCATAACTATTTATTGAATTCATTATCGCTAGCTGGGGTGGCAACAGGGGTGGCAAGGCTCTCGTTGGGGTGGCAACTGCCACCCCAGTAGATCCGCCCCTGCATGCTCTTAAGGATGTGGGACTTTAAAACCAAAGAATTTGCAGAGATTGTTGTGCCAACAGAGGCACAACATCTTTAGAAAAAGAGGATAAGTTCATAAAGCGTCCATACCAAAAATCCTCCTCCTCAGAACTACAGTATGAGATCCCAGAAAAGCTGAGAAGAGTAATCTCTGGATAGTAAGGTCCCTTTCTTTAAAATTAGGACAAGAACTCAGTCTGCCACTTCAGAAGTGTTTTTATCCCAGCCCACTGTGCAACACTGTAGATTGAAAACCCAATGCATCAGTGAAAGCAGTAACGCCCACCGTTCGTTGGCCAGTTCAGCAGCTGGTTACTGTGGAGACTAAACAGAGACATTCTTGAATTGGGAATGTCTGTTAGTGATTTCTTGGACAGTTCTATTTCAGTGGTCCACAACTGAAGGAAGACAATTTTGATCAATATCTTACAAACAAGAGAAGCACAATTTTATGTGATTGTAGACTTTAGATGCCAATAAAGCAATAATGCATAATTTGCTATGTAGAGTTAACAGAACAGATGCATTTCGACTTGACAGTTACACTGAACAGCAGAAGTGTCCTAGTCATGTGTAGGCTTGAGATTTATTAAAAACAGAGCAGCACAGAATGAACTTTGTTGTTTGATTTGAATTCTTTAACTCCAATTTATTTCAAATTTCGAGGGATTTTCTTCAAACTGAAGGCTAATAGCAGTTATTGTAAGTAATGACATTTCATTGTAACCAGTGGCATACATATCCAAATTCAATTTGGCAAACAGACACAGGTGAATAAAAGGCTGTTATGAGTTTTAATATGTTTGAGCTTTATGGACTGTCAAGCTAAATGCCAGTCTTTGCAGTGACCATTTGGCTTGGTGGCTTACACACTCCTATTCAGCATTATACTGTGCTCAGGTAAATTAATCATGGGCATAAATGGAATGATAGTCTATCAGGCTTCAGGCTTGTTTTGTGTGAATAGCTGTAATCAACCCTTGCAAGCAGCCAGAGGACAGAAAATCAAAGCCTTTTTTTTTTTCCTCCGTTGTAAACTCAATAGATTTACATAAACTTGCAAAATGTGATGCTATCTTTTAATTTTGCTTTTTGCTTTTGCATCAATATTCTGACTTTTAGCAAACCTGTTGTTTTGCCCGACATAACTGTTTCAGCTACTTTCAGCCTTCGGGGACGGGAACGCATTGACAGGCTTCGGAAGAAGTAAATGTGAGAACTGTGTTACTACATCATTAAGCAGACAAACTGCATCACACACATTTCTGTTTTTATTGTGTAAATAGCCAGACACGTAATATGGAAAAAGAGTCGGGAGAAAGCAGATTAAAAATCACAATGAACATTTTTTAATGACTTTATGAAAGTTGGCAGCACTACGAGGAGTCATTGTGAGCCCACAGTTTTTAATTAAAATGTGAGTGAAGGTGCAGCGATTGCCTTTGTGATATGACTGTGCAGAACCATCATTTCCTTTGAGAAGCTCTTCAAAGACTCAGGTAACTCTTGCCTGCAGTTTTACTAGGGCTCCTTTCTCCAATAGCCTCTCTTTTTTTTCCTGTCAAATGTGGTTATAACTGTACTGATGATCAGCACTTCGGGGAAACTAAAGGGTGACTTTAGAATCTGGCCACACTACCTAGATAGAACATAAAAAAATAAAATAAAATAAAAAAGTACATTTTCTCTTAATTTACCATGGATTTTAGCCAGGAGTTAGGTTGTGTGAATTATAAGAGTAATGAATCCTGAATGCCTGTGCTGGTCATTCATAGGAAAAAAAAGAAGCAGTAGAAAAGACGATGGACAGAGACAAGGACAGCAAGGGACAAAATCAATTTGTTGAAAGAGAGTAGAGCAGGATATCTGGGCAGGGAATCAATAGGATAAGAGGTTATTAGCTTAGAAATGTCACTTGAAATCGATCATCATCTCGATCGACTGCTGAGGCACCTAGACTCATAGGGTCAAAGCGGCTTATGAGTTAAAACTGATGGGTAACTATTAAATGAGGAATATATACGACACATGTAAGGTTTGCTTTTAATCATGACATATTAAAGAAAAAAATAATCTGACTGTTGTTGAGTAGCTTTTTAGACAAAGATGACAAGATATAGCAATATATTTTTTGAATGTGAAATGTTTAAAAACTTTTATTGAAGTGCTATTGGAGAAACCACCTGGTAGCACAATAATATAACTCACTCCCCCGAGAGCCAGTGGAGAAAACAAAGACTCATAATTACTTCTGCTGCAGAAGATAGGTTCATTAGAGTTACTGTGCACAGTAATTGGCCATGAATGTCATCCCAGATTAGAATTCAGCAGACATATATCCACATCCACTATACGGCAGTGTGAAGCAAACCTCATTGACACATTGCTGGAAACTGATGGGATGATCCCTTAGAAGAGTCATAGAATTAAACAGTGAAATAGCAAAATTACGGACTGCATTTTAGTTGGTTTAAATACATGATTTTCTTCTTGTTCTGGGTAGAGCCTTGTGAAATTAGTTAATTTATTTGTGTTACTGAAAGATTCACTACTACGACTAACAAGACATTGTACACATTGAACTGTTCATCATGAACATAGAATCACACAGGTGTTTCCATCAGTTTCTAACTCATGGTGTTGGGCTGTCTCTGAACAGTCAAAATAATTTTCTGTCATGTTAGGGTGAGAGTTTGAATTCAGCTTTTAACCCTAGAAAATGCCTCAACTTAATGTACAGCTATCTGAACTGATGATTGTGGAATCGGCAATCCACAAGAGAACACACAGTAAATAAAATGTGGAAATCTTCAATTACATATCAAAATTAGAAAATCCCATAGAAACCATGCATAGTTTTTAGTTATAATAAATCGGGTCACCATAAAAACACAAGAAAGAGGAGGAGAGTAATTGTGGATTTCTATTTGCTTTTCACCTTTCAACAGCTCAGCTTACATCAATTCCAGTGATGTCCAAAAGGAAATTTGTCTTAAGTACATATCATCAAATGAACATGTTCTCTGTCCACAGCAAATCAATGATGTAATTTGTCAGACAGAAACATAGACGGCTGGAGTTGTCATTAGACGCCTTCCGGCAAAGTTACCACTGTCACCCTCTAATCAAATGTCTGAGTTGGATGTGCTCTAAGAGCTGTCCACTCTCCAGCTTCATGATATGATGAGGATAAATCTATATCTCATCCCAGAAATGGAAGTGCTTTGAATGGTACAGTATTGTGTAGAAATGTAACTCCACCCTTAAGGTATTTGCCCCCCCATCTGCTCAATCACATGGAGATAAAGTGAACAGAGCTAAAAAAGATGGGCATAGATAGGGTGAACATGATGGGGAGAAAATGTTGCAGGCACATTTCATCCATCCGTTAGATGAATGAAAGCAGCATGGGAGATGGTGATAAGAAGGAGACAAGAGTGGAAGTATTTCCTGGGGATCATTAGAGAGTAGAAAGTGTACAGGGATTCATTAGCATGAGACATGGTGGGAGAGTCCCCGTCTTGATAAATGTTCCTGGGGAGTTACCGAGAGAACAACAGCGTTACAACTGATGAGGGAAGATAGCTTAAACTAAACCTGTAATCTGCAGACAATTAAAAGTTTGGTGTGTTTTTTTCTGCAGAGCTCAAACTCACATGAGGGAAAAAAAAAAAGACAGTACACTCCAAGGCCCAGTCAATCCATCAGAGGCAGGAATGTGCCATAGAACGGGGCAGTGCCAGTCACCTTGGACATGGGGTGTAGGCTGGTTTCACGGCACACTGGACTTTAATGTTCCTCCCTCACTAGAGGTCAATAACTCAGCACACTCAATCACATGAGTAGATGCAAGTGCTCGCACAGGCACACATATATGGTCTCTGCACTGCCGTTACCGTGTTCACCTTAGTGCAGAACTAAGGAAGTGAAGTGGATGTCTGTATAAAAAGATCACCTTTTGATGGCTGGCGTTGCATCTTTATGTACATTCCACAGCTTAATCACAGGATAGAGCTGCATCTCATTGTAATCTTTTCCATGAGGGTTTTCTCTCATCCGCTGCAGTGGCTTAGCTTTCCTTGTTGCTAAATATTGTGACCCACATTACTGCAGTGTAATCCATTCTTAGATTATGATGTGCAAAGCCAGCCAAGTGGGGTGCTTTAATCAAAGCAAGTCATCCATTTCCTACACCATCCATCTGACAAGCCAGCAAATCATGCTTCATCAATTTTCACCCCCAAAGAATCTGCCAAGAAATGGTGAATGTTGTGATGAATAGAAGTAAACTGGGCATTCAAGGAGGATTTGGAAATAAGCTAGTGTGAGAACACTGTTTTTGGTTTGGGACACTTTGGGATTTAAGGTAAAGACCCATGTTGGGTGAGGGAAAACCCAACAATTATGCTACATTTATGGCTCATAAGAAAAGTATAATTTAACATTGATATCTGAAGAATAAGCTCTCTTAAGAGCATCAATGAAAGAGGTTCCTCAAGGCAAACTTTATTATTTTTAGACTAATTTTAACTTTATGTGTCATTTTCTTTGAATTCATCCTGTGAGATGGCACAGATTTATAATATTCTATATTTTGGAGAAAACCTCTAAATGTTAAAACCTTGAGACAGAAGTACATTGCAATCAGCCTTTTCATTAGATTTCAAAGCACAATTTGATTTAAGCTCAATTTATGAACACTGTAAGGTCTCTGTAGCCAGAGCTCTCTTGAAAACAGAAAGTAACTGCATTCAGGAAGTAATCACAGCACTCCACAGGTTTCTTATATCTCTATCATACTGCTATCAGACAACATTTCAAACAACTTCATCCAGATCCATCAATACAATCGTCATTGTATCATAGGAAATTTCAGCTAGGGACTTTGCTTTCAAATGTAGACTTTATTGTTTTTCGTAGTGGTTTGCTGTGAAATTGTACTTTTTGCAAGTGAACTATACCTTGCAAACAATTCCACCCAGCAAAACCATCATTGCTGCTATTAGATAGAAACGACAGGGTGGGACAGAGCACAGACCCATGAAACAGATACGGAAATCCCTTGTGCTGCATTTTTTACGACTGTACTTTGAGCTGTTATTAAAACTGCAATACCATTTCAAATATTGTCAAAGAAAAAACAAAACACCCTTGAGAGGCAGACTTATATGGCTTCAATACAAGCAAGAAGAAATAAAACTGATATATGGTAATGCTGCGTAACCTAAAAGCCAGCCTGGAAGAAGCAAATGTTTTATCTGCAAGAAATAAAAAAAAACTTTAATCCCAATCAGAGATAGCTGGAGACTGAACAGAAGAAATCTGCAGTCTTGACCTTAGTTGTCCTCCTCTTACTCTGTGGACATTTTAATAAAAACAAACATCCATTAAATCATTTGACCCTCCTCCCACACAAATTAGAACAGTCACATGCCATCTACATCTGTCAAAGGCGAGTTAGACCTTACTTGTTCCGATAATGACTAATTGTTGAAATCACTTCACATTTTAAAAATAATCCTAATAAAGTCAATTGTATTGATGCACAATGCCTTTATTCAGTCACAGCTCAGTTAGGAGGAAAAGAAAAAGGAGTTGGACTTTATAAAACATATTGATGTACTATCGTCAGGACCAACCAGCTGTATGCGGGTTCCCGTAGCAACAAGAAGCAAGCAGTTTGCATGACCATATGGCTTGCAGCAGTGGAATGAATCAACAGGTTTGTATACTTACAAGGTGAAGAATCAATCATTCTTTTGCACTTTTTTTTTTCTTGCTGAAGTTTTAATATTAAGAATGCATAAAATGTCTTTCGATTGCCGGGGGAGGTTTCACATAGATGGTGATCGTTGTAGGTTGAAAGACAGCTGCTTCCTTGAATACTGTGTAGTTGTTCATTTATTATTCAAGAACAAAGAGAGCCTGAGGTCCACCTGATCTGGACTTGCTGACTTAGTATAAAAGTGGTGTCTTTGCATGAATGTTGCAAATTTTGTTTCGTGGAAGCTTTGCTGCAGATTTGCGTGTATTTATAGGAGTGCTGTTGGGAGTAATGTTTTGCCTTAACTTAAAATTACATACAATTATTTGTCAAAGTGTTCATAACCCCTTAACATTCATATTTAATCGCATTGATTCCAACATCTTCAACCTTTTTCAATATACATCATTCAATCAATCAAGTTTATTTCTATAGCAAATTTCAGTTCAAAGTGTTTTACATCATGAAAACAAAAAATCAGGAAATATTCTTCAGGTGATGGAAGGCCAACTTTGTAACTGTTATATAGACACATACAGTGATTTCACATTGTAGTGTGAAATCATAAAATAACTGAACATTGATTAATAGTTTTCTAAATTCCTCACAAATACAAATCTGAACAGTATGTTGTCCTTTTGAACAATGACTAGATGCCCGAACACAGTGGTGGTGGTGTCATGCGGTGGGAAAGATTATTGATTAAAGGAGGAAGGCTTTAATTGATTGAAATATGAATGGAACTAAATACAGGGAAATCTTGGAATTAAATATGTTAAATACTAAAAAGGAGAGAGAAAAAAGCATAAACAAACAAGCAGATCTGCAATGGAATAATTTAGCTCCAAGAATGTTCAGGTGTCAAAATAGACAAAATACAGTTCAGACCTAAATGTGGCAAGTCTTGAAAAATGTTTTTTCACAGATGCTCTCCATCCAATCCGACTCATTCTAAAGTGATTTTGCAGAAAGGAATAGGTTAAAAAGCTGTCATAAATATTCTATATTTTACTAAGGGAGCTAATAAGAAATGTAAAATAGACTTTTTAGGTAACAAAATAAATCTTCTCTTTTCACTGACCCAGTATGCACCATAGCATGTTGATTTATGAAAGAAACTCCCACTGAAACATATTAAAGCTTGTTTTGGCCACGTGACCAAAAACAAGTTTTAAATGGTGTGAATAATTTTGCAAAGCTCCGTATCACAAGGACTTTGTTTGAAAATTATTAAAATGAAGCTCCAGAGATCAATTATTTATCAATGAGGCTCCATTTCTTTCCTTTGCTGTTCGTAAGATGAATTATAAAATCACAGCAAAGAAAATGTCTTTATTTTTTATGGCCCTCAGAAATGGTCGCATATTGGTTCAAACTCAGTATGCACCCCATGGTTCTTCATCAATCCTGCATTCAAGCAGCTACAAAGCACCATTAAGCTTAGCATGAGATGCTTAGCCTCTTTGTCCAAAGCTGTAGCCTGTTGCGTGTCTCATCTGCAACAGCAAGGCATGCTCCCTTATAGTTTGCTGATAGCGACTAAAGCCTGTCCTTGTTCCGTTGTTCTCTTCAATAAAAGGCAGTAATCCATAAGCCAAGTAGGCTGGATTGAGGAGAGGTGCCATGCTGAGACAGATTACATGGTGCTAACAGGATTGCCAAAAGAGGATGAGACCACGAGAAAAAAAATAAAAGTAAAAGAAAAAGACAACCTGCTATTGATTGAGCCTTCAAGTCCATCTGTGTTTTTCTTTGGAGTAGTGCAGTATTTATATATTAGTTTGGGATGTCTGTGGCCATCTATCTGGTTTCTTGCAAATATTAAAACCTATATTTGTTAATCTTTTGAACAAAGTTGCGTATTGTCCCGTCAGATTATCACGTTGAAGCAGTTTCAGGACGTACAACCAAGGAAAAAATACTAACAGGGGTGAAATGATCCGTCCAGCTCAAGCATTGAAACTGAATTTGCATGAGCAACAGAAGAATTAGAAATATTTTTTGGGGAAAAGTAAGAAAGTTCATTTTTGTTTTTACAGAGTGAAAATTTGATTAATTTCAAACTGTCTTTTAAATATTATGTAATCAGTGTATAACATTCCAGTCCAACTGGTACAGTTTATTAATTTGACTTGTTTTGACTCGACCTTGACGTGTTAATCATCAGGTGGTCCAAATGCCAACGAGTCACTGACTTTTTCCTTTTTTAGTTTTAGAAATTGTAGAAGTCACAAACGGTGTTTTAAAGAATTTTGTTCAGTTTCAAATTGTCCAGTTCAAGTTTGACAGCTTTAAGTTGCGAAGACTTTATACAACAGATGATCAGATTAAGCCAGATGTAATTGTGAGCCAACAGGAAGCTACTAAATATGGTCCTACTTTAGCATTATTAGCAGCGTAAGATTAGTTGTGGTAACGTTTTAAATTCAAAACAAGAGAATCGAGTATTATAAATTATTATTATTATTATTATTATTATTATTAACATTGTATTATTTACAACTTCCTATACGTTTAAGATGGAAAAAGACAGAAATTTGCAACACTTATTCAAAGAGCGTTTTTTTTTTTTTTAAGCAGCCTCAAAACCAGTGACAAATGTTCTGTTACATCTTTTCAGTTTGTAGCGACAAAGAACATTTTCTTGTTCAGAATATGTTACATTGCTCAACCCAGAGTTGTGCTCCGTGAACCTGAATATACACTTAAATTTTATGCTCAACGACAGGAAGGTATATGCATCAGCTGGCTGCGAGCCGAGGTTCACCGCAGCGTATTGGGAGGAGCTCTGGTCCTGCCCTCTAAGTCCACACGGCTTCCAACAGGTGTTCCAGCGGAGATCAAAAGACGACGCCGGCTGGAAGTGAAATCCCACGTTTCATAGCTGTTATGTTGAAAGATTTGGAGATAATACGAGTAAAGATAATCTGATTATGTGGGTCACTTTGACATTGGAAGATAGAAGGGAATGGAAGCCTCACAACTCTTCGTGCACAGCAAGATTGAAGCTAGAAGAATTTTTCTGGCAGCAATCTGGAGAGATGCAAAATCATGCAGTTCGTCAGACGTTTCATCACTTTAATTTCTTTTGATGGCAAAGCGATTATTATATTTCTGATTAAGAGAGAATAATAACGTTAATGAAACATTGTTCTAATCTTTTTTTTTTTTTTTAATTTCATTAACACTCAAATTTGCACCATCTATTAAATGACTGAAATTAGAACATTTTTTTCCATCCCTCTGTTTTAATTTTTGTTTCTTTTAATTTTTTTTTTGCAAACATTATCTTGATGTATTACATCAACGGGTTTTCACTCCCGTTATCACTTGCTAATTAGACATGATTCTTGCTAATTTTTTCATACTTTCTTTTTTCTACCTTTTTCAAGAAGTATGGAAGATATCTTCAATTGAATGAAACATATCTTAAATGAGGGATTTTGCATGGTGAACATTAGCATGCCGTTATACTTTCTGAACAGTTGCTGTTTCTTCCTGATTCGTCTTCTGAAGGTTGTGTTGCAAATGCAACTTTTTAAACATTCAAAAAATAAATTCAAAATCCTGCTCGGACAGTTTTCCCTAAAATAATACCCTCTAAAGTATGACGATTTTAAGTAAAATACAATTTGTTTTCAGGCCTCCTTGGATGTATAATCTTTTTCTTGTATTTACATTTTGTACTTCGGCCCCAGACAAATCTAGCTAATAAACAGACAGATGGTTCTAGTTTGTAGAGACGGCTTGGTTTGCTTTGCTTTGCTTATATATTTCACTGTGTGAGAAAAACAAACAAAAAAAAACATAGGATAAATCTTCAAGTTGGCAAAACCTTAAGCTGAGTTGGACCAGTGCACACAAACTACTGATGTATGCCCAAAATAATCAAATCCAGTTGGCCAGATGAAGAGAAGATCCAAAGACTGGTTGATGCTACATTTGTCATAAATGAAGCAAATTTTTGTTCTTAAAGATTTTCCCACCTGTTGCTTTCTTCTGCTCCCGTCAATATAACTGAATCAGTTTCCTTGTCAAGTTAAAAAAAACAAAAAAAAAAAAAACAGGTGGTTCTTCAAGCTCCAAATTGAAGTGAAATAATCTGCTCTTGTGTCGAGTGTTTTAGATACTATCTTCATTTGTACATTTTCTGCTGTGGCAGTAAACAAAATGTAAAAAGAAAAAGGAAAAAAAATCGTCTGGCCTTTTTGGTGAAACTGTCTGACAAGCTGTATTTTTGCAGCCATCATGTGAATATTAGGGAAGTAATTTATCTGAGAAACTGTGATCAGCAAATGTCAGTATCCGCTAAAAACAGAAAACCTGTCTATTAAGACCAGTGAGAATCTCCAGGAGAAAGAGCACAAGCAATCCAGTAAAAAGCAATGTTTGATGTGTTAAATTGTCCAGAGGCATCACCTAAGTCGAAAAGGCTTCATTTTTACCAACAACTTCTTTATTTATTTTTGGCAGTGAGGGAAGACAGGTCAAGGTGTTCCATTAAATGGTAGCAATTTAGAGAAGTGGATCTAGCCTGGATTTCTGATGCCCTGCACAGCAGCAACAAGCTACAGGAAAAGTGGTTTAGACTGAGATTCTTGCTTTGAAGGGTCACCTTCACCTCCAGCTTACTCTATGCATTGAATGGCACCATTTTTTATTTTATTTTATTTTATTTTTTTTACCTTGGAACTGATTTCCTTACTGTTGAAAGTGTAAATAGTGTTTTATTTAGGTAAAGCATAGCCAAAGTTATATACTATACCTTAAAGTTCAGGTTTTAATTATGTCAATTAAAGGGCAGATTCACTTTAGGTAATAAACTAAAACATATAAATGTTCATTTATGGATTGTGAGAGATAAATACTTTCTATCAGAGTTATAAATACTTCATATCTCATTATAACTGAAGCATGTATCCTAACAAATGTTAGGATACCTTCAAAACATGTTTAAAAGGGTGACCACTGATAATCACTGTCGTTTGGCTTTAAAGGAAGACAGAGGACATATATAATTTCATAAACCAGTTTATGGATCTCTAAAGTATATAGAAATAAGAACAAAATAAGGGAGAAAACACCAGAAAGCAAAGATTTTTCTTGTAAAAATCCATATAGGAAACTCTGAGACATGTAATAACTCAAATCTGGGGGAATTACTTCCTCTGTGCTTTTCATCTAAGATGTACAATCCAGAGACTGAACACTGATGTCCATTAGTTTTAGTTTTTTTTACCACATCAGGATACAGTAAAAAAAAAAAAACACATATATATATATATATATATATATATATATATATATATATATATATATATATATATATATATATATATATATATATATATATATATATATCTCCACTCCCGAAGTAAGTGGATCTGTAAGATGATGCTGACTTATAGACTTTATATGGTCACAGAAGGTAGCATTTATTGATAATCACATCTCAGAATAATGCAGTTATGATGATTAGAATAACCACACGGTGTGTGTGCACATTAATGCACGCACACCATGTGTCAAATATGTAGTAGGTCTCAGGATTAATTGCGGTGTGGTAAACTCAGAGAGGTACTGGACCATAATGGGAGGTTGCAGGCTTACAGTGGCAGTGAATCCTCCTCTTAGGAAACACTCCTGCAATCTGTCTTAGTTAACCAAACCTGACAAAGTACTGGGGGAACAAGGGCGGGGGTGTGGGGGCTCTGCATACACAAAAAGATTGAAGGGTTGTAAGGAGATAGGCAGGCAGATAAAAGGAGACTGAAAGAAGGAGACTTCTTTTAGACGATGGCCGACAGCTTTCTTGTACTAGAGAAAGCTAGTCACTGAAGCAAAGGAGACATTGTCCCCTTTCCTTCTGCTCCTGGAGCTGACACCTCTCCTCACAGAAAGGTCATCCTCCTCTTCCCACGTTCCCAACTAACTGGCTGTCACTCACAGATGTCTACTTTAACAGCACCCAGCTCTGTTAGACTGTGTTACTCTGCTGAAGTTGAACACACAGGCAAAACTAGCCTCCTTTATCGGTTTGCTTTCAAATATGCAACTGAATTATATGCATGCATATAATTGCATAAACGTGCATAAACATTCAAGGATGTTTATGCGCGTAGTGTGATTTGCTAAAGTATTCAAACACCTTGTAGTTTATAAGTGAAGCATACATTTGTATTCAGTCCCTTTTGATTTAACACCTCAAAATAAAATAGCAGGACTAAATGAAGCTACTCTGTTGTGGAGATAATTAAAGTCAGTTTAGGTACTAAAACAGTACTTCAAACTTTAAAACACTCGCAGAGCATTATTATTTTATGTCATCCAAAAATGTAAAGAGTATGCCACAACTCCACCTTCAAACCATTTTGGTTGGATAATCCTCCTTCATTCCAAATGTCTGGTTTTACTCTCATCATAGTTTTACCCCTGCAGTGCAGTTAATTTCAAGTTCAATATTTCACAGACATTTCTTTCATGATTCACTTGAGGCAACTAAGCTTTCTCATTTCAAGTGTTGTCACTGACATGACAGAGTGTGTTAGTACAATTAGGGACCATCAACAAATTACAATCAGTCCAAAAATCTAAACAAGAAGTTTCCCTATCAATGTGTTTTCTGGCGACCCAAACACTGAGAATCAATGCAGAAGTTAATTTTCTTATTTAGGTTAAATTTGTATTGAGAAATAATTGATCATATATTTCCACTAGCTTTCAGTGTCATTGAATTAATATGTTGGACTAATGAGATGTATTCATTTCTGTAACACCAAGTTATATGCAAAGCTATGGAAGCTAGTGATATTTTTGTAAACACTTACATATGGGTAAAAAAAAAAAAAATGATGTAATTGTTGTGAGAAGTGATTCAACAAAACACTGACTCAGCAATGCTGGAAACTTATATACACAACAATTTTGTGTTATTTGTAAAAAGGTTTGAAAAACATTTATTCTTCATTTCCCCTTCATAACTTGGTAGAGGCATTTCACATAATTTCCGATAGAATAACAAGGCACTATACTTGAGCTTGTTTATTAACATAAGTTCCTCTACAGTTTGCACTCTGCCCAGTTGTCTTCCATCAAAACTGTAGCACTTACAGAATAAAGCCTCACAACATATTATTTCATGTCTATCTTTGCCCTTCAAATCACAAAATATGTATATTTTAGGTTTTGTGAAACTGTCACCAGTTTTCTGAAGTCTGCTCGTTTATTTTCGAAGTCAAAACCTGCATACATGTAAACTTTAACTACACAAAGTAATGTTGTCATTTATAAGTCCTTAGTTTGACCGTGACGATGTCAGTGATACTTATCCTGCTTCGGCCCAATGTTTTCAAATATTCTAGAAAATCTGTAAGTCGTGTTGGTGCTTTCCTTGATGTAAAATTTATAGCAGCCTTTTTTTCTCAAGAGTAAATAATTTCATGAATTCATATTAACCATTCCTGTCAAAAAGGAGCAAATGCATACACTATGGGACTTCTCGTGTTACTGTTGAGACAGTTTTGGCACCAACAGGGAGTAAAACCTTATCAGTCAAGAAAATGGGATGACAGATTAAGACACACTGTTTTGTTTTGAGAGCTTATAAAGGATGTTCAATTGGACTCATCCCAAGATAAAGTTATGGTGACTCACTGCCTGAATGGAGGAAAAGATGATTGCTATTTATCCGTTGGCGGACAAGATGGTGGAGTGTCAGAAGGAATCCCTGGTTTGGCAGAACAATTTGTAATAAAAATTGTTTAACACATCTGAAACATGAAGTACCATTACAAACGTGAAATTTGTCAGGGTTAAAAAATAAATGAAAATAACAAGCCGGTTTTAGAAAGTACTTTGCATTAAGCTCACATATCTGTATTAAAGCTGTTGTTTTATTGCCATTGCTGGCATAAAATGTCACATGTAAGACATTGCAGAGCATGATCAATAATACTCAGATTTCCAGCTGAATTTGAACGTTGCAGGATGAAAACCAGCCACTGAAACAAATGTGGTATACCACTTGTGAGGTGCACAGTATTAAAATGTTTTTCTTTTGTTTCTTACGTCTGTGTGGACTATAGGGGTATATCAATTAGCACAAACGGCGACCAAACAAAAGACTTTATGCTAATTAGTACAATTTCATCTTGCATTATCCTTATGTATTTTAGGATACAAGTAGGATGTCTACTCTTTCATTTAGTGTGAATACGTTTGTGTGTGAATAAATTAAGTGCGATAATAGCGGGCAGCAGGAGATTATTTAATTGTTCCTAATTATGCTTCTTTGGTAACATACAACCTTTTACCGAGACAATTTGTCATCATAATATTGTCCACGTTCCAGAGCCAAATTCACCCACAAGCTTAGGCAGACCAAATGCTGGCTCAGGACAGAGCAATCTGTTCTTTCATCAATTCATCTCCTTATGATCCAAATACCTCCAAATATTGACAAGGAATCTTCAAATGTGTGATATCAGCTGATATCTCATATTAGAAATAAGGATGTTTTGTTTGTCTAGTGTTTAGAGATACACAGGCAAATAATCATTGGCAAAAGATGAAAAACTTAAGCAAATATTATTCAGTTAAAGGTATCCATGACAACAGAGGTAACTGCCATTTGGATACACAACTGTCATGATTAAGTGCACAGTCAGAGAAACACAAGCTCAATCAATGCAAAATGTTTTATTTGCGTTATGTGTTGAAAACACTCGCTAATGTTTTGTCCCAGCAAAGTCATTAAATTCTTTGCACAGCATCAAATAATTAAACCTCTGTATCCTGGTGCCCATCCGTCACAATTCTGTTTCTATATATAAGATCAATTTGCAGAGCATTAAAAGCAGCTTGACACAGGCATGCATCATGCTGAGCATTTTCTTCAGCATGATTTCATTTTGTTTGTCATAGTTAAATGATGCTTGGATGGTAGCATTGTCAGAGATAGGCTGTCTTAAAAAAACTCATTCGGCATTCAAGAATACTCTGACATTTAGCCTTTGGGGTATAGCTAATGTAACATTGTCTTGAAGAAATGACATTTGTGTAGGTCTCATTTGTTTTGGTAAATACAATTTACAGCAAATGCGATTTCTCCTAGATTATTTTTCAAGCCGACATTTGTTAAGATGACCTTACCAAAGTCCAGTAAGGACAGCTTGGGTAGAAAAAGAGAGACGACTCAGAGGATGGACATATTAGACATTGAAGAATAGTTAGGCTACAGGCTCACGTTAGCTAGCCAAGTTTGTTTTGTACATATAAACATGTGTTTTTATATGTACAAACATTATGAATAGGACACATTTTTATTAAATGCTGTTAAGTTATATTTTCATGATGAAAATTTGCTTTTTTTTTGTTCCAGTCATGGCATAAAAAAAGCTGGTCTAAACACTACAGCCTGTATGATCACACCTTAAAGGCCACAGAGGTCATATGAGCCACTAACCTGAGCCTTTTTATCAACTCAGTGTTTGGGTCACTGTGACCCAAGAACTTCTCACAAGCAATTGTGAAATGCTTCCAAACAATGCCAACATGTGATCTGTTTGTAAAGCCTATTGAGAAGAGGAGTCACTGTAATGTAAGAAAGATGGGAAGCAATTAGATGGCTACATTCACTTCCGTCTATGCTAGCTGTCCAAAACGAGCACGTTGCTTTCTCCAGAAGTAAGCAATGTGCCTATCTATGTCCTATATTGTTCTTGGGATGTAGATGAAGCGCTGTGGACCCGGGGAGCTTATGTACCCATTTGTGTTGTTGTGTTCTTGTTTGCTCAGCGTAGAGGTCACCTTGCTGCACTGGACTGCAGCTACAACACTGCTAAGGCTTTGTTTTGGGTGTTTTATCCTGGGGGTGAACCAGTCTTAGAGTGTTAGGTTTGGAATACATCAGAATATCATGCTGGAGTTTCTGTGACACTCCAGCCACACATGGAATCTATTGTTCTTCAGCTTGTTATTTTATTTTACCTTCACTGGACTGAAGTGAGTGTTTTCTTGAAATCTTGAGAGCATTACCATATGATGCCCAGTTAGAGTATGCACAGGTTCCAGGTGCTTTTCTATTGTGTTTGTGTCTGTTTCCTTTCCTTCTATCATTGTGGGGACCCATTCAACATACTAATGCAGACTTCCCCTTTTTGCTGATTGGCCAGTCCATAAATCAACCAGAGACAATCCAAGTCAACAGGAGAAAGGCCAGACTGAACTGTAAGCAAGAATTTTATTTTTTATTTTTTTATGTAGTTGCACAGAAAGGCAATAGCCAGGCTAGGAAATTCTGACTTTCAAGTTGGAAAAAATCAACCGGATTGTCCCCAAAAGTCGGATTTTCCACTGGGAAAGTCGGACCAATTCTGCATGCCTCCAGTTCCTACTGGGAGTATTACAGCTCTAATCTGTGGTGGAAACATGTTTACTTTACAAGACATATGCAGGAGTGCATCTCATATTTACCTGTAGCACCTGAAAGAAAATAAGTGGTGTATTCTTATGGAGAAAAGCTTAAAAGGTATTGAGAACGAAATCTACTAGGAGTGGCCATGTTGAAACAGTCTTCTCAGAGTATGTTAGCTATAACACTGTTACATTGGGTGTGATGTCACACTCAGCTCTGAGTTCGAACTTCTAAGGCAACTGGAACACAGCATCCGCACGCAACATAAACACAAACCTGATACAAATCAAGTCGACAGGTTTATTAAGGGGCAGGAACATAATGTGTACAGCCCTATTAATCTGTAATGAATATCCTCCCAGGTGGCACCTCATCCACAACCAATGTGTCAGAGACAGACATCCAGCAGTTCTTTATGAAAGTTTTCATTTTCAGTCAAAAGTTCAAATCTTGCGTTTGTTCTCAGCAACCAACATACACTTTCTGAAAATGTCATACATCAGAGCTTACAGATCAACCATAAACTGCTGATGCATCGGGATTTTTTTATGAGACATGAGAATGTTACCTAAGGCCAACCTGGGGCAAAGTCAATGCTCAGTTGTCTGAGTTTAAGCCTGAGGTCTCCTCACTGACTCCACGTCAAAAATAGAGTTCATGTTTATCTCACCTAAAGCGGGTTTCAAACTGTGGCGTAGAAATTATGATCATTAAAGTTTCTCTTTCCTTTTTTCTACTTCATAATTATTTTTTACTGTTGCCAAGTGAGCTTTGTTTACCTTCTGTTATTTGAGATCATTCTGAATTTACGCAGAAAAAAAACAAACAAAAAAACTATACCCATTTTAATGCATGTCAAATGCTAACAATATGGATTGGCCAAACTTTTTTCGCAATGTACAAAGTTACTCGAAGACGTTGGTAGAAAACTATGAGAGGTGGAGGAATTGGATCAAAGTTTCTTTTACCATACAAGAGTTATTCTTATTATGTCCAGCCCTTTCCTGTTTTCACGTTTGTGCAGCATGCATATGTATTTGTGAAAATATGTTCCCGTGTTTGTGTGAATGCAAAAAGCTATCTTGGGCTGTCAACCTACACCTTTCCCTCTCCCTGTCATCTCTTCAGACGTGCAGGCGCCGGAGCGTGAAGGCGGGCAACCGCTTCCCTCCTCATTGCTGATGCCTCACGTCTCCCCTGGTGTCCTGCAGGCACAGCGGCAGTCGGCAGATGCCAGACAGGAAGGAAGAAGAAAGACACTAAACTTATAATAACAATGGCAGCAACAAATTTAAGATGCGGGGGAAATCACATTGGCCCGTCGCAATCTCTCTGTCACTTACTCTACTAATATTTAATATGGGTGGCGAATGTTTCTGTCCTCATAAAAAATAGATAGAGACTGAAAGTAAACATCAGATGCCAAGAGAATAAAAAAAAAAAAAAAAAAAAAAACTGGAGTTGTGGGACCTTGGAAATTGTGCCAGCACCCACAGAGAGGTATAGAACTCCGGTCAGTACCCACAGTGGGAAACGGATTTCAGTATCTTCTCCTTCCTTTCATTATAGCTCCTACTTTCTCCTTCGAGATGTAGAGTGTCTAATGGAATTAGTCATGAATCTCGGGCTGATCTGTTTGGTATGATAAACCAGAGAAGAGGATCACAGAAGCAGTATGCACTTTGATACAGAATCTAAAAGGAATAATGAAGTGACAAAAATCACCCTGCTGCATCTGGGATCCTTAGTATGTGCCCACGGCTGAACGGGTTTCATTCGGAGCCACAGTTTCTCTGTATGATACTGTATTTCAGAGCTTACATGGTTGAGGTGTAAAATTATTGACCACCTGCTCAAAGTATGTTGATGCCTCCAATAGAGGCATGGAGTCCATTATCCATGAAGCTTTAGTAGACATTAATACAGATCCTTTAGGCGAAGGAAGACATTTAAGCTTCCTAACATTACTACACAATAAGTAAGATTGTTATAAAGGACTGAGTCTAATTCCTTTTTGAAGTTATTTGAACAAATATATTTGATTGTAAGAATTTACCACTCTGTCAATTGAAACTATAAATACCAGTGTCTAAAACATTGATACATTTCACTGTATAGTTAGTGTGACAATCGTATCTCAAGCAAAATCAGCAATTGGTTCTGGACAAACAAAGCCACTGTTATTTTCATCTATGTTTTTTTCTTAACATATTTTGTTCCTTACACACAAACATAACACATTTCAAAGGCACATACAAAATCAAGAGAATAAAATGCTTAGAGCATGATGGTAATATTTTGCCAATGACCCAGAAAGAAAAATCCGCTTTACCCTAGGGTTTTAAGAAATAAGCAGCTAGGAATATGATTTCACAATATTACAAAATCAAATTTCTTCCTTAAAATACTTTGTGACCTTTGGTAACAGGGGCACCATTATCTGTGTGGGCACATACCGCAGTGAGACTCCCTCCAACAGGGTGAATATCCTATTGGTATATAAACTTATTCATAATAGTATTCAGGATAATTCTAAATAACATTCAATATTTGATTCCAAGAAGTCATTTGCATTATTATAGATGTGCAAAGAGATATAGTGAAGTCCGTGCAGAAACATCTACATTATCTGCCAATGTCTCTTTTAAACTTGAACTATCATTGACATATGGAAACACAAGCATGCTAATGTGGCTCCATAAATAGTCACCTTCAAAACAATGTTTATGAAATAGAAGCAGCTTCTTCTGCCTCTGGAGCTACAGAAACCGTGGATGAAACAATCAGAATTACAGTAGTGTGGTAAAAATCAGGTTGGCTATTCCTTTCCATGTTTTTCCAAAATCTGTGTTTATGTTAACCAGAAACAGCAAAGGTGAAAGCAATATATTTCTTGCAGCTACTGCCTGCCTTGTTAATTTGGGAAACCCTCCAAACTGCAGGAATTGGTTTAACTGTAAGAATAAATCTTCTTCTTTCTCTCTCGACTGTTTCCATTTGGCTCCTCTTTTCACCATAGAAACTACAGTTTCTAAATATTTATTTCCCTATTTTCTTTGTCAGTTAACAACGGCCACAGGGTAATCAGATGCATAAATTATTTGGAAAGAGCATGTTTTTACGCTGCCCGTCCATGTCAGCCTTATCACGAGTGCACATGAACTGAAGATAAGCGAGGTCTACGTCTATTCCTGACTGCTTGATTTTAAGAAAAGACACTTTCCATTTTGGTTCTGTTATGCATTCCCTCTTGTGCTCAAGCAGGGGATCACACAGTGTTCCTGCTGCACTTATTTCTCCTCCCCCATCTTTCACATCTAAGTCCAAGAACAGAAAGCTTACAATCGTACTGAGAGGCTGGGGAGTGTACCTGGCACAGGACTTTAATCACTACAAAACGGGTTCAGCTGAATCCATTTATTTGAATCTTATTCATTGAGGCAGAGCATGTTTGTTTGTTTTTGGTTCTTTTATGTTTGCAAATTAGGGAGGTTAGAATGCAAGTCAGGAACAACAGAGATGAGTAATAAGGCACAGTTTTGATTCAAAGCTCTATTTCATAAAACCAAAACTCAGATTGGATACAAGCCATGTCACGTGGTTTTAGATGTTGAAATGGTTAGCAGTGTTATCTCATAGCAGGACGTTCTGGAGCCATGCTGTGAGCAGTTTACCACTCAGTGTGGGCTTTCTCTAGGTGCTAAAATTCCCTCCCACATGCATTTCCTCCCTAAAGGCACGAATGTTAGGCTGACTGTTGATTCTGTATTGACCGCAAGTAGGAGTGAGAGCCTGTCCAGTATGCTCCTCTGCTGCCTGCCTGCTGACAGCCGCGATAGCCTCTTCCTGCCACAACCATGAACAGAATGACAAGGCTGTTGAGAGACGATGATGGACAGACAGATGGATGTCCAGCTGATCGGACTTTTTTTCTTCGATTCATCTACAGCAGTAAAATGCACACACATGCATTAAAAACTGCATAGCACACTGCAGAGAAAGAGTCATTAAGTGCTGATGAAAAGCCTCCACCTAAATGATGTATAATAGAAACAAATAGGAGAAGAAGAAATATATAGAATACAGTGTAAGACTATCAGTGTACATTAAACAACATTAAGAGTATGATCCACTCAGTCTCACCAAAAAAACAAGTATTTCAGTCTCTTAATCCCAAAATCAATTTGAAGGATAAATTATTGACCTTTTCTTTCTCTGCTATATAGAAAGAAGCATGAGCAAAAATCTTAAATTTATTCATATTTATTTAGCATCAAAAATATTTGTACTATTATATTTGCAACTAAGAGCAATCAATAATAGTAATAACTGAAATCAGGAGTTAAGTGTGTTATGAACCCTGCCAATATCCACTCATTAAAGATTAATTAACTAACACGGATAAAATTAAAATACCACACGTATGCTCTCGTAGAAATTTAAAAGGAAAGAAAGCAAAACAATACCTAAAGTGATTGTAGATGAAAAAGTAATTTGTCACATTTTTTTTTACCTGAAAAGGCCTAAAAAGGGGCATTTTATGGCCCTAAATTTCAGTCTAAAATCTATTAGTTTCAGAGGAAAAAGAGTGATAAACCAAGATTCAGAATTAGCATTTTTGCACCAGAAACTCCATCATAAATCATGAAAGAGTACCTTTTTCCATTGCAAAAAGGATTTTTTTTTTCTTAAAATTATTTAAAATAACCAATTTTATTCCCACTTCAAACTCTTCACAGACTCACACATTTGGTCAGGACCCTGGTGGTATATTCATTTATTCTTAAATGACGGTTTTGCAGGAACTGCTTTTGAAAGTGGAATGGTTTTGCAAGTGACTAACACAACAATTTTCTGAGGAGTTTTGCTTTTGCATCAAAGAAAGCTGCAGTAGTTTTTGTTAGATGTTTGCATTCTCACATACCTGAATGCACAACTTAAACTGTGCAAATTCTATGTGTGGTGAAGAAGTTAAACACAGGATGTCACCATGCAAAATGCAAAATAGGAAGGTTGTTGACAGCTAGGATCTACTGGAGTTTGATGCCCATGATTCTGTCTTTTTTCTTGGAGTTTGCCAACTTAAAACAATTTCAAACCAGGTTGTTTTGTGAGTCTTTCTAACATACTGTGCATTACAAAAGTATTCAAATGTATTTGGATACTTGTTCATTTGCAAAAGTAAAACAAACATGGAAACAAATCATTCTTTCTTTTCCTTCTACTGAAGAGTCGTGGTCTGATTTGTCTTAATCTTTTGTGTGAAATAGCAATAAAATGTAATAAAATAAAATAGTGTGTCATTTTAACATGGCAAAAAGTGAAACTGTTTAAAGTGAATGATGAGTTTTGCAATTCACTGGAGCATCTTTTGCATCAGTGACAACTGAATTAAGATAATCTGAAACATAACATTGATAGAACATCAGTTGTCTTACAAAATATTAAATTATCATGAACATTTGGATTTGCAATAAAAAAAATAAAAAAAAAATTCTATAAAATATTGTAAAATTGTTGGAACATTTGTTGGTCTGTACTGGACGTCAAAAAGCGTGCCTCCATTACTGGCTGCATTAAAAGCGCTTTCTGAAAATGATTGGGTAAATAAGAATGTTTAGGCTGGAGGTTTGAACTGGCAGGAGCGACGAAAAAAAGGTCCATCCTGAAATGACCTTCAACAAACACACTCTCTTCACTGAATGTGTGTTTGTGTGCTGGTGTGTGTTTATCTTTCTATGCATGAACGTCGGACAATAGTTTTTGTTTATTTTCCATTTTTTGTGTTCAGAGCGTAGCACGCAGACTGGCCCCTGAGTGGCTCATATTAATATTGACACACATTCCCCAGATGCCCTTCACTCAGGTGAGACAGCAAGCAGCCAACATTTCTCTGTGGAGCCTTGATTGTTCAAGTTGTGATGTTATATAAGCCAATTAGCACAAACTAAATGGTCTGCCTCCAAATGTTGTATAATAGCCAGATCATTCCAAGGTGAATGGCTGGGTCATGAATCCTTTAAAAGAGTTCTGAGTGGAAGATGTCAATAATATCTGAGGCCACATGCTGTCACTTTTAAAGCTCTAGTGCCTCCAGGCAGGGGGTGTGCCCTGATTCCAAGTCAGTTCAGCACAGTAATTAGCTCAAGTATTTTTGCTTTTTTTTTTTTTTTCTTTTCGCTCAGCGCTCCATTTATGATGACTTAATGGACAAAGCTCGCTTCCTATGGTGAACTAATCTAAAACAATAAAAAAAGAAGCAATCAATCTTTTTCTGCTAGGAGTGGAGGGATATGTAAATTACAACAATTAAGGTGTTAATGGGGATTACTTTTCTTCCTTTATGTCGGTTCAGGATTTAGTAGGAGAGCGCTGTTTTCCTGTCAGCCGCAGCAACGGCCAATTTATTGTTCCAAACTGACTAGAGGCAGTCTTACTGGGTCGTTATGGCTAACAGGATAAACATGTTGGGTTCGCATAGCAATAAAGGTGACAACAGGCTTCAAGTGTGAATGGTTACAAATGACGCAGTGTTAAAGAAGTTTTATTGAAATTTTATTTTGCAGTCCAATCATAAAGTAGTAACGGATAAATGTTAGGGGGAAAAAATGCAGTTTTCCATAAGGTTTTACAACTATAATTCAGAAAAGTCTGGCAAATCTGGATGTTGAGGTAGTTATATAAGCTTACATGTTTGCTAATTTTTGCAAAATAGCTCAGATGAGTCGGATGCATAGATTGTCTCTGTCGAGGTTAGTTTTAAAGTCTTGTCACAATAACATTGGATTCCTCTCTGCAGTTCAACTGAGGTAGTTGAACACGTAATTATTGTTTGATTTAAATTATAAGGTCTCAAACTTCAGTTAATGTCCTTTAGGTTTTGAATATGTTTCTGCTTCTGTGCTTCAAAATTATCAAATGTCTTGGTCATGTGCAGAATTATTTAGATTTTTTTAAGAGGTTTACACTATAGTTATTTCTAACCATCTCTCAATGCTCTCAAGTTAGGTTCTTTTGTCCTAACAATAAAAACCCAGCCCAATAATTCATCCGCCAGCATTTCACCAAGACAATGAATGCAACGGTTTCTTCGTACCGCTGTGCACAACTTGTAGAAATAAAATGGGACTGAATACAAATGTTCAACACACTTCAGATTTTCTACTAGTAACAATGTTGCCTTTTTTTATTTCCACTTCAGAATAATCCAGAAATTTGTGTTGGTCCATCTCATGAAATTAAAATAAAACTATTTTTGAAGTTAGAGGTTGAAACATGAGAAAATTCGTTTGATACTTTCCCCACACAACCAGAGGAAAAAGAGGAAAAAAAAAGTTTGTATGAAAAAGACTGGATGGAATGTGAAAACATATTTAGTTCAAGGTCTTTTTTCCAAACAGAGAGAAAAGAAAAAAAAAAAAAAAACTTTTTTTCACAGATGCTTACGTTACATCAGCTCAGGTCTAGAGAGAATTTGCTCCACAATAACAAACCATAGAAGAGATTTTTAACCCCAGTGTTACATAAAAGGCAACATGCCTTGACCTGAAAATCACTCTGGATTTTATTTTACAAGCTAACAAAAAGAAATCTTGCATCAACTGTAACACATCAATTAACCATCGTCCTGTCTCACCAAGAGTATGTAGCTGCTTTTGCGTGTCCCCAAAAGGGTAAAAGTTTAAATCTGGATCTTTGGTTGTTGAGTATATCTAAGGCCACAAAAGTAAAAAGCAACAAGAAAAAAAAAAAAAAACTCTCTGAAACAAACAACCACATCAAACCAGCACACAAGTAAAAAAACAAACAAACAAAAAAAACTGTTTTCCTCTGACCATGGGGAAGATATTTATCTTCATGAGTTCCATTGCAAACAGAGATTAAAGAGTCTACAGCTGTAGCAAAGTGTAAATGTCTCCACTGCAAATTGTACGCCTCTTTGCCAGAGGCAGTTTGTACAAAGAGCTACATGTCAGTCTTAACCAAGAGGCTAACCAGAAATAAGTCTTCCATTATGCGTTCACAAGTTCCATCAGAATATTTGTTCACAGCATTGACTGAAACCAAGATACTTTACCCATGTATCATTTATGGACCTGTTAGACCATAATAAAAATTTCAGTCTCTCAGAACAAGCAATGCAGCAGAATAAAAGTACATGATGATCAGATGGAAAACTCTAAAAGTAACTTTCCAGACCTGGCAGCTGTTGTTTTCTGTGCTTCAGGATTTTTACCTAGACGTGTGCAGATCTGACTCCCAGACGAGCCCCCAACATTAATTCAATTTATTCATTTCAGTTGATCTCTCAGTCGCAACATAAGCAGTGGAAAACCAGACCCGTAGAGCAAAGATTTTTTTTTAATATGAAGTGAATATATTAAAAGAGATAAAGACAAAATAATGCTTATGGATTTGGTCGAAAATAATGAACTGCAAGATATAAACCTAAAGAACTGACGAGACCCAGAAACTGTTTGGAGGAAACAGCTACCGAAGGACTCAGAAAACCAATATAAAAGTTTTGAAATAGCCAAATTCATGATTTTAAACAGGACCTTAAACAGTCCCTCATGCGTCAAAATTTTGTTGTGTGGCTAAATTAAGATTCTACTTCTAAAGCTCTTCTAAGAACAGTGGGTCAAATACCTTGTACAGAAACGTAAAAGACTTGCTGACAGGTATTGCAATTGCTTGATGCTATTTTTTGCTCCCAATATTTACCGAAGTTATTTTTGCCCAAAAGTAACATTTCTTTAATGATCTGAAACATTTAAGCATGACCAAACATCAATATGAAGTTAATAAATTGTTACTTTTTGTCCATAGGAGAAAGCTAGTCTGCTCCTTAGATCTCTTTTTCTTCCCACACTGACAGTTTCTAAATCTCTAAAACAAAACATACAACTGAAAACCAAAAAAAAAAAGTGAAAACTTAGGCAAAGCGTCAAATGGAAAGGAAAAAGTGGAATAAGATTCATGTCAAAGCCCATGGATGATCACTAACCTCACTCCCACTTCTGCTCAGAAAGACAGAGGCAACGAGAGAAAAAGAGAGAGAGGTCCCTCGACAACCAATGAGCTCATGCTGATGTAGGATAATATAATTCACTTTAGCTAAGAGAAATGGCACATATTGCCTTGAGAATAAGAACAAAATTCTCAGGAGACAGTTGCTAGGACAAACAAAGCAATGAACAGTGACTTGAGAAGAAAAAAGAAACAAAAGATGCACAAGGCTAACGGTGCACCTGTGTCCACTGCCAGGTACAAACACTGCTTGGGACTGACATCTGAGAGAAAAAACAGCAAATACCCATCCACCACTCCCAACTTCCACATATTTACATGCACAACTGTGCCTCAAATAGATGCATCCCATACATTAACATGCAGATGTGGTAAGCGAGTCTTTTCTTCTTCTTTTATATCCTGTATTGTAAAAACACACTATAAATGTGTTTATTTCAAAAAGATGAGCCTTTCCACCTCCATTCTTTTCTGCCCCATTTATTATATCTCTTTAAATGTTTAACACGGTCATGGGTGCTGGAGACTTCGACTCGCTCTGCTGACCACCCAGATTATTGCGATCCATCATTTGTTTATATTGTCATTTGGAAAAAAAAGGAGGACACTCCCATTAATGCATCCTAATTTCCAAGGGAGGCTGCAAAAGGCAACGGTCATCTTTAGTTTTACTCTCTCATCACATCCTACACACTACAGCTCTAGTGCCCACAAGTCTGCGACTAAAAGTCCTTTATGTGACAGGAATTTTCACCCTGTGAATGCAACTCACATTTCTGCTTTCCATTACAACTGGATGTCGGTATTAGAAAAAATAAAGCCTTGCCCAACAGGGAAAAGTGAACAGACACTGTTGCAACATGAATTGATATTGCTTTTGCTGCTGAAATGTCTTACAAAACTATCTACAGCCTTTGAGAAATGTCATAATTTATACTACTGTACAACTATTTTGAAGTCACTTAGTTGGATTGTACAGGCCAAAACAGGGTACCGCACATTTGAGGAGTGGAAGAAAAATAAACAACGTAAGCCATCAATGCACTTGATGATGGGTTAGATTGTTTTCTACAAGGTTCTATAAATAAAAATATTACAGGCATGTATTTGTAATCAGTCGATAGGAGTCGATACTTTATGGATCCGCCTTAGACTCCTTTTAGATCTGCTACTCAGTTAAGGTGTTTTTACAGAAAAGCTCGAGGCTAAAACTGGATCAATCAGCAAACACAAGTTCTTATCCCTTTCTTCAGTCATCTGCGACCCTTTGAGCATTTTGTTTGGTCCCTAATTGCAGTTGGAGAAGTCAGGCTGGTGAATATAGGTACTTTGGTAATTTTTTTAAAATGAGATTTTCTATTTTCTATACCTTCCTAAATGGAAAATGTTTGCAAAACATTTACCCCAAAAAGTTGTGAAATTGTACATCTTTTCTTTTTTTTATTATTAAGACAACTGATATAGTGGCATCAGAGAAAATGTGTCTGAATCAATATAATTACAATAAAGAATAATTTAGCTGGTTGTGCAAAAAGTGAAAAATATGTAATTTCTTACATATTGGCTCTGTCATGCAGAATACAAAAAGAAAACCTTTTTTTCCCCCCATTTTAATAATAATGTGTTTGATGTCTTGATATCCCCCCTGTGTTTTCCTAATCCTGATGTAATGATCTGAACAGTTTAATATACAGTTTATCTGCTGTAAAATCAAGAAGAAGAAAAAAAACACTTCAAAGTTCAAGCAATCCAAGGAAATACAGAAATCTCTGACAAGCCTAACCTTCTACAGAAGACGGTGTTTTGCTAACTCATAACCCTGAGGAGACACTTTTGAGAATCGTGCCTCTGATACAAATGTGTTGGTGTATCCCAGTAATGCATGTCTCTTTTTATTTTTTGCTACTTGGGAAGTGTGATGATATGAGGCCAGCATCCTCTCAGATAAGGTTTTATATCCTCCAGAATTTGGCCTTAGCTTTGGAGTCATCTTGTGTTAAGTCACCAACAAAGCTACAGGGGCTAACATATTGGATAAACGGCACAGCGGCCGGGAGGCAGACAGGGTTGTGACATTTTACGAAGAGGCCCTGTAGCTATGTCATACATTCACTACAGGGGCTTTTTTTTCTTTTTCCTTTTCTCTCTCTCCCTCTCTCTCTCTCTTTTTTTTTATTGTCTGGAAACATCGAGCTCTCAGGTGCTTCAACTCTTCCGCCAGTTGGACTGTCCTCTTACTAAGCGGCCTCTGGGGACAACCTTCTGGGCAGCTCTTCTCTGGCCTGCAATAATGATGTTGATCCTCTGGGCTTTGAGCCAATCTAAGGGAACTTTCTATACTTAGAAATACCATCATAAGCATATCTGCAATAACGTTATCATCCCAGCAGTGAAAAAAATATGGCTGGACAAAGATTTGAGGAGTTATTCAAGCTTGGAGGAATAGTTAGCATCTGCTGTCTGATGTGTCTTAGGGCCACATTGTATCACAATAATGAGGAGTGATTTACTCCATCTTTGGAAATGCTACAAAGCAATTCTTGGGGATTTTTGCCATAAAATATAAGTTATTCATGAAGACAAGAGGATATTTCTCCATCTCAGATTAATAACTAATGGGAATGAGTTTTTTCATTTAAAAGAAAGAAAGTACACCCTATTTATTATTTGATTTGCATTTAAAGACCATATATTAAATATAATCTAAATGGTATAGAGTCAACCTATTCTGCTTTATTTATAATACAAAGGCGAAGACAAACACTGATAATGAAAAACTAAGTAAAGACGTAGATCCATCTTTGCCAAAATAGCCCTCAGTAGACATTTCCTTTCAGACCTTTATGGCCGCTTTACAAAGTTGCATCATGTTAATAAGGTCTGCAGTCTTTCAATCCTGCCCAGATTTTTTTTCTATTGGTCTGAACTTTGACTGGACCATTCAAACATAATGATTTACCTATTTTTGTTTATTTTTTTCCTCCATTTTAGTTTAGATTCTCTGCTAAATTTGGGACTGACTGACCTCTTGATGACCTGATCTGGGTCCAGGTCCAGCTCTCAAATAGTTGTTTTCATATTCACATTTCACTCAAATATTTTTCTACACAGAGCAGTCCACAATGACTGCAAGCTTCAGAATAACCTCAAAAACGCCAAAATCATCAACTTGACAGTTGGTACGAGGTGTGTGTGTGTGCGTGTGTGTGTGTGTGCGTGTGTGTGTGTGTGTGTGTGTGTGTGTGTGTTTGTGTGTGTGTGCGGGTGCGCGCGCGTGTGTGTGTGTGTGTTTGATTTTATCCAAAACATGTCACCACACATATTGGCATAACAACTCCACTTTGGTCTCATTTGTACTAAGAACATTGTTCCACAGGCCGTCTGGTTTATTCAGAGACAACTTTGCAAATGTTCCTTACATGGATTTGCTGAGTTGTCCACACTGGGGACAATTGGCAGCTGCCTTTAATGGTTATTACTTATGAATAATCTCTCTTTCTGTCGATTGATCTGCTTGAGACGGTCTGGAAATGGTCTTAGAATGATTCTCAGATTGATGGACAGTAGAAACTGTTACTCCTGATGCCTCTCCTCTTTGGCATTGTGTCAACATCAACCAGCTCAGTCCAGACCAGAAAGGTTGCAGAACTTGTGCATTAATTAATTAGTTAATCAATGCATCCATAAAGCAGCACCTCGTTACTGTATTCTGTTTTATATCTTGTAGAAGTGAAATGGGTGTACTCATTTTTTTTTTTCCACAGGGCTTTTCATGCTGGATTTCTTATTAATGTATGAATTTCTTTATTAATGAACAATCAATTCGAAATCTGTTACATGTTTTTTTTAACATTGAGGTTGGAGCCAAGTTCATCCTATTATAATAAGAAATACATTGAGTTGGAAAATATAGTATTTTCCTTTGGAATAGCTGTCTCTGTGTTGATCAGAGTTAAAATTTTGGATTTTAAAGGAATATCCTGTAGTGATGAAATGTGTGTAGGAATTGCAGGCTTATCTGCTGGCCAAAAATGATTAGGATATCAATTTAATCTGTAATGACTGAAGCTCTGTTGTCATAACTGTATGTTATTATTGTATTTTAGCTGAATACTCATAATGTTTTCTGTGAGCTTCGGATTGGTCAACACACAGTGAAAGCCTTTTTTTAGATACCGTGAGACTGAAAGGAGCTCAGAGAACGTGATCGGTGTTACCAGTCTGTCACTGAGACAGTGAGGGAGTTCTCTGCTGAACGAAAAGTGAAATACTGAAAGCTTTTGTCAATGGGACGCGTTTAATGAAATGAAACGACATCAGGACACTCAAAAGATGCTTTATAAAGAAATCAGTTGTTCTTGTTCATGCACACATTCACACACTGATGACGAGCTACTGGTTTGTAGGCACAGCTGCTCTGGGTCAGTCTGATGGAGGTGAGGATGCTACACCAGCACCATCCACCCTTCTGACCACCAGCAGCATGATGGGGCATTAATGTGTCTTGCTCAGGCGCACACAGTGACAGAGATGGGGCGGGCGCTCCTTACCATCTGCAGGACAGACAAATTAAACGGCTTTTCAATTCCAAATGACATTTATCAAATTATAAACCATAATGAAACACCTTTTAGATTTGACAATACACACAGTCCCTCTGAGCTTATTGAACTGACATGAAATCCTTTTTTTAGGTAGCTACTGTTAGCATGAGTTCAGTGTGGATAAGTCAAGCTGAAGTCATGTTATGTAATGTGAGCCTTTAATTTGTTCTCAGCAGTTTCTTTACATATTGGTGATGGTTTAGCATTTCTTAAAATGTCACGTCTTAAATAGAGAAAATAGATCTATTGCTGCGAAGCACAAAGAAATCTAGATAATTACTAAAGACTAAACAATGACATTTCAAACAATGCAGAATGCAAAAATATAGGGATAAATAGTCAATATTCATAGATGATGAAAGGATTTGTAATGGAGTGGAAACCTGGGCAAGTTGGTTCAAGCTGAAAAAATAAAGACAATATCCCAAAGTTAAACATTCATCTAGGAACAACAACAACAACAACAACAACAACAAAAAACAATCAAAAGTCATCAAAAGTTTAATAATGGGAATAATTCTTTAGGGACCTAAAATCATTCACAAATGAATACCTTTGCAATAAATCACTGAACTGAAGTGAGCAAGAAGCTGTAGTACTTCATTGTGTTTTGGTTTAATTTAAAACAACATAAAAATTGATTTCATGATAAAGTAGTGGATGATATTCACACATGCACACATATAGACAAGATAGACTGAACAACAATCATGCACTCAACAGTTTGGTAATCTCTGGGTGGTTAGAGTGACCAAGTGTCCAACGGTGCACAAGGCAACAGGGCAGGGCTGCAACCGCTTGAATGTTAAACTGGGCTTAGATGAAACCGAGCCTGCCCACTCAGCAAATCTCCTCTGAATATGTAGAGCCTAAAATAGCGGGAGGAAGACATGCGACGAAGGTCACGAGACAGATTCCATGATCATGCAAGTTCACATTGCGCACCTACACCTGCTGAGACGCCAGGGCAGCCTATTAAATAGAATTTAATATAAAGAAAGAAACAATATTTCAGGGGCACAAGCCAAGGCTTTGGCAGGAAGAAGCCGCATTTCACAGAGTGCTGTGCAACTTTGTCAGGTAAACGTGACTGTTAGGGACAAGCGAAGATTGATGGAATCTTTTTTCCCCTTGGCTCAGCAGTCTTTGATTTCCACAGCACGAGTGAAGGGGGAGAGGGGAGAGGGAACGGAGGAGGGATGATAGATAGGAATTCATGTCATTTATATCCCCTAGGTCAGTCTATCACACAGCTGACTGAGAGAAACAGAGAGCCACAGAGTCGGGAAGATTCTGAGACGCAGTTAGAGCCTTAAAATATAGAAAATGAATGTGTTTATAGCAGCCTCCTGTGAGAAATGTGCAGTAAGAGAATCGCTGGTTCACAAGAACCATTGTCTGTCTCTATGTGTGTGTGTGTGTGTGTGTGTGTGTGTGCAGCAATCCACATCGTCTCTATTAGCAGTTATATCCTTCAGCTGATTTCATAAAATAGAACTGTGTGCCTTTAAATTTATGCATGTTTCTGACTTGCCATGCAGCGTTTACTCTGACGTAAAACATGATGATTGATTTTCTTCCTCTCATGCCATTCTCATTTAGCCCTCTCCACACTATACTGGCAAAGATGCGGAATACAATATTAAATAAATTAATCTTTGATTATAGTAGCCTAATTTCACTCAGAAAAAAAAATCACAAAGTTCCCATGATAGGAAACATATTCTTCATATGAAATAATGTTTGTCAGAATCACTGCCACTCTTTTCACCATCAGGTAAAAAGAGGTAAAGATGTTCTTTTTTATAATGTCTTAATTGATTGGGGCATACAGAGAGACGGATCTTTAAGCATAAAGGTTTTCAATACAATATAAATTATGTGTCTGTATTTTTCAGCTTGATGCTGAAACATAGTCCTCACAACAATATAAAACACCTCTAGATTTTATTGAAAACGATCTGCTTTCTAACAATCTCCCTTTGTCCTTTGAAACAAAAATAGATCCACACCATCAGGTGCTCTTTCTGCTGATTCAGGCTTTGCCTCACACCTGAAGAGCATCAGAATTTATTTCACATTCTCAACAATTTCAGAAGGTAAAGTATGAATTTGATTTTAAAATTTTGCTCTTGCAATATATTAATCATTTGTGAGGCTCTTCAAGGCTAAAAGATGTGGGATTTGCGTCAGCTGCAAAAAATATCGTTTTACAAGAGTCCTTGCAATTTTCAAACTGACCAGTGCTATTTGATATTGACCATAGGGACAGTGGCCGAGGGCAGCGCTAAAAAGCAGATTGCATGAACATCATATTGAAAACGGAAAATATGTATGTATATATAATTCCTTTTGTCAGCTGCACCCTGGAGTGCTTTTTATAGCTCTTGTGCATGTGCAGTCAATAGGACGTTTGCATCTGCTGCTTGTTGCTGAGAATAGGCCTGTGAGGTTTTGTGCTCTGTGCAGCAGTAGGCTGCATTTTATCTCACTTCAGAATCTATACGATTTCCTGCGTTTTCATTGGTTGCTGTGGACAGAAGAAGAAAGGGATTGCTCAGTGTGCCAGTTACACAAGAGCTGCAACTCTGGATAGACTAAAAGGTTTCATTCAAAGACAGTATGCCATAGAATAAACAGTCCAGCTGAAGGTACAGTATATTTACAGCTTATGCATTTTGAATTGAAACACTCAGTTTAAAAGATCACATCTGACTCTTAAATTTTTCTGCTGTTTTTTATTTTTAATGTCCTGTTTCTGGTCGATCGTCTTGGAAGCGGCTCACAAGTTCAGCCCTTTACTGCGAACGTGATGAACTTGACCTGAAATTTGGTTTGGTTTGATCCTCTAAACATGACTTGACAATACGTTGTACAGCAAATAGTTCAAATAGTCCCAGGATTCCACTCGATTGTTTCCTCTATACCTTTGAACTATTTCTTTCATCTTCAACCCTTAATGTTATGATATTTTCTCACAAAACCCCCACCATTCTAACTCCTGAAGGCCCCTTATGGCGAAATGAAATTTAGAGAGGCATTATTCTATTGTATTTTTTTATCCTCTCCCTTCTTCTCTGTAGCCCCTCTGTGCCCTCCCTCTGTGTTTATAAACCTCACTGACTTGCTCAGTTGAGTGACATGCCTCTCAAACTCTGATAGATTTTCTTTTCCATCTGTCTCCTTCCTTCACCTCTCTCCTCCCACCCACACACACACACACACACACACACACACACACACACACACACATTTTGTGTTCGGAAAGCGGCAATTGCACATCTCACCACAGCCAGGAAACTCCTTCTGCTTTGTCGCCCATCCGTTCCATCTACGGCAAACACAGGACACGCACGAAGCCCGGCAAATTAATTGTCCAATTCCCGTGCGGTTTAGTTCATGCAGATTCACAGCTCAAAAACGAGAACTCTCAGGTCTGCGTTTACGCAGACAAGCAATTTCCACAACGCTGCGTGACACTACAGCAGCATGCTAAACGACCTGTCCTTTTGCGCCTTCACAAAATCCTACACTCTCTAATTCTATGTAAGCCCCAACGATAGGATCCTTCTCAAGACGCATGCGTCATCTGTGGGTTCATCCATAGATTGCTGGCATTAAGTGTTCCCCGTCAGTGAAAAGCTTGTTCATATGCAAATATGCCTCCTCAAATCCCTTTTTTTTAAAAATTCCCTCTGTTCTCACCCGTCCACCTGGCTCTCGTCATATAAAAACAAAGGTGTTTACAAGATTCGGAGCAGCAACTGAGGCAAGATATTTCTGCAGAAATGCAAATGAGTCGCCAGTAAACTTCTGTCGCCGCTAATCCGTTTTCCCTGCACATTCACACGGTGCCATCTTCTCCATGAGTCACACTCAAATGTCAACACTTGATCAGGCTTCACCAAGCTCCCAGGCTCCCGGAACTTTAAGAAAAAAAAACGTTAGGAAAATGAGTAAATGTGAGAGTTTGCCTGCGCAAAAAATGAAAAAAATATTTGGTTATTGGATTTAGGTATGTCACTGGAGATTTTACCAACTGACATTGCAGCAAAAAATGTAGATATTTTAATTAGGATTTTAGGATTTTCCCTTGCCAGTATTATTGGCCTCCAGAATCTTGGTCAGATACTATAATTGCTTTTTTTTTTTTTCCTTTTAATCTGAAAAATATAGTATTAAAAACAGAAGATATCTCCAATGAGATTTTCCCAGGCACTGCACATTAATGTAAATTTGCTCCTAAATTATTTCTCTATTCCACTGATATCAATTACATTTTTATAATGCATGCAATGTCTTTTATTGTTGTATACTGAGCTTCCATCCTCAAGAACAGTTGTTTCTTTCCCCTTCTTTTTCTATCGCTGAAATAATGGCAAGGACTCTTAGAAGTGATTCGGTTTTAGACCAACAGAAATTTGTTGCTGAAGAAAAAAAAAAATGAAAAGAAGTCTGTAGCTGTTTCTATTCTCTCCATGTCATCCTTAACAGGTGTTGCTTTGCCTTCAGAGTTACAGCTTCCCTCAGACAGTTGAAAGAAAAGATTTTGACAGGGAGAAAATATTCACCCTGCCGATTTGTCATCATTCTTGTTTCCCCTCATCTGCCTGGAATGTGGGGAAAAATCTGCAGCAAGTGGTATAAAAAAAAAAAAGAAAAAAAAAGGAAGATGTTCAACATCCTAATTGGGAATGACAAGCAGAGTAGTGCAAGCAGCCCAGCTGGGACTTTTCGTCCAGGAGCTCTTTGAAGCATGGTGGTATGGATCGGGACCAAGCTGATCCCCTCGCGCCTCGACTAATTAACACCTGGCTGGCTTTTAATTGGCTGTTAACTGCAGACATCCTGCAAGCTCCTACCCTAACTCAAACGACAACCAACACTGTACAAGATGAACAACTTTGTGTTGGACCTTATCTGCATCCCTGGAGTTCCTACCTGTCTGGAGGAGCACATGCTGGAACAGGTGTTCTCCTCCTGCCTCTCCACCTGAGCAGCAGCTCATTCAAGTTAGACGTGGATTTTTCACCTTGTGTGTTTGCACTTTACAGGAGGTGCTACAGCGGTTACGTGCATCGGAGCCATAATGAAAACTTCACTGGCCCTTACATGCCATCTGAAAACAGCTGGTTAAAACTGAATGTCGCAGTTGAAAACCCGGTACTGTGTCAAACATGGACTGAACCAGTCACTAGCTGGAGATTTTTTAAAGCTGTCAAAGTGTAGGTTAAAAATCTGGATTAATAAACAAGCAATATATTGTCAAATGAATGATTTTAGTTTTTGTTTAGTCTAGTAAGACTTTTATTGACAGACGTATAATTCAATGTGCATGTCTACATTTATGAAAAGCATTTGGTTCCTCTCTCATTTCTCTTTTTTTCTGCTTGGTTTTAGGATTGAAATGTTTCAGAACAACACATTTTAATATCAGAGCAAAATAAGCTGAGTGAATACAAAAAGTGGTTTTCCAGTGATGATTCCAAGCTGTTCAAAACAACCTGTGTCTGTATGAATATTTAACTACCGTCTTTTCTAAAACATTAATTAATTTGTGGCTAACTGCACATTTTGCTTTATTTTCATAAATCTCTTGATATGCTCAAATCTGTATCACAATGAAACACAAATGATATCAGAGCAAAGTAACCTTAAATCATCTAAGAGTGATGGGAGCCTTAAGGTCTCCTCTCTAACCTGTCGTTAAATAACTTACCTGTTTGTGGTATCTGAAGTAGTTGGACACCACAGATAATCCTCAGATACCTAAAATCTGCAAATATTTGAGGCTCCTCTAAAAAAATTTTAAGCGCCTATTATAATCGTTCAAACACTAAACATGCCTTAACATGCATTAATTAATAGCAAAAGCTAATATCTACAGTCTTACTTATGTCTACTCTCAGCGTTGCATCCAATCATCGCCAGGGAAAATGAATGGTGGTTCTGGATTGGTTGGTTTCAAAGACCAGCCAAGTAGCACTGGGCCTTGGTATGTCATCTTCACAAGGCTGCATTTGGCTTTAAATGCTCTTAATGAAATAGCAGTCAGTCTTTTCGATTATAATTCCACAGAAAAATGTGTAAATCTGCAAATCCGTCAATACTGAACCAATGTATATGAGTATGTTGGTATCGTATTCCAAGACCAATATTTACAATTTTCTTTAAAATTCCTGTTAGGATGCTTTCCTATTAATCACAACCAAAACATGCACAATTTAAATATTGCTCATTATACTTGTTGTTTTTAGTGTCTGCAGTTATTTAATTTCAAAGTGAGCTTGAATTGACAACCATAATAGTTTTATAAGGACATTTAAAAACACCATAGAAGATATTGCAATATAACGTCATGATTATTATAATAAATGACCTGTCATAACTTAGAATTCAGTCATGTTTTTAAATGCAAGAAGAAATCAAAAATTGTTTCCAGGACAAACAAAAATATTAGTGAAAGAGCGACAGTTTGTCCTGATTGAACGTAACTCAAGTAAATAAATAAATAAAAACAAACAAACCTCAAATCTACTGGCTCTGTCTCACCCTGAGAAGAAACAGATGTTACCCTGCAACAAAAAAAGCCCTCATATTAAATCTTGTAACAGCAAATTAATTCTGTCAGATTTCACTTTGCCAGTCATTCCCTCTCGCCGGATCCCTCTTGCTTACAAGTGCTTGTTTAAAGTCTGAGCCAATGTTTATGCAAGGGAGAGAAATTTGTCTTAGCTTTCATTTTAGATTAGCACAGAGTTCGGTGCTGTGAAAAAGTCTATTATAGCACTGGCGTTTCAGGTAATGAGCAAAAGGACAGTAATTCTGTTGTCTTATTACAGTCAGTAATTAAGACACTGATTTTGTAATTAAGTTGTGGCAGGTGTAATGTGCCTGGAATGCATAATCTTTCTTCTATCCAATAAGCGCTCTCTCTTTCCTTAAGAAGATATAGTTTAACTGGAAAATGGTGAATTCTTGCCGTGTCGCCGTCTCAGCTCATCGCTTTTCCGTGTTTCTCTGGTCAATCTGTTGATGTTTGTTTGTCCATCTTTGTCTTGTCTACCTCATCATCCTTCTAATCCTCCTATTTCTGCATTCTCTCTGTCTCTCTCTCCATTTACTCTCCTCTCTGCTCTGTCCAAAACAGCTTTGTTTGGCTTCGGGGGTTGAACGCAGACGCTCTCCTTCCGCTGCAACTTTGCGGTTCAGGGGAAGGGAATCATTTTTGCCCCGTCAAATGCTTCAAATATTGTCCCCTACCAATACTGCTGGGACAGAACTTCATGCGAGATCAGATGGCTAGGATTAGTTAGGACGCATAGCATCATGTGATTAGGAGAAATGTTGCTCTCCGCCCTGCTCTCATCGGTAGTAGGGCATTCATTCTCCTGGGTTTGGAAAGAACATTGCTATTCTAAATATTTCAAAACGTAAAAAAAATAATAATAATAAAAACGCAAAGAGGATCTTTGTCGCTACCAGGTGTAAATAATTAATACAGGAGCATCCTAGAAAATTTGAGAATATTAGTTCTGAAAGGGGAACTTAAATATAGATCCCCTCTGCATACACTGCATAGCCCACACAATGCTGAGGAAAACTGTCAGTTTGAAAGATTTACAGCAGACACTCATCAACACTCAACACAGAAAGATGGTAAATCACAGAAGGTCACTGAGATTGTGGCTAATCCTTACATAAAAGTGCAAAATTAAGTGCAAGGAAAAAACACTGTGGTTGGAAACGTGCAAAAGCAACAGGGGCTGCACTTCACACGTCCTCTTCGCTGAGAGGCGTCATGGAGATGTTGATGTGGTTTTCCAGGAGGACGTGACACTTTCCCACACTGTGAAAACCATCACTCCCTGTTTTAATATCTAAGCTGTGCTGCTGGACTGGTCAGCATACTACCATGAACATTAACTCACAGATAATCTGTGGAGTAACTTCAAGAGGAAAACAAAAGAAACCAGCTGAAAGTCAATATTGCAGCAATCTAGGCTTCCTTAATGCTGCAGTCAACAAGGTGGCTGCATCACTGCTCCCAGATTGCTGTTTAACTTTGGGTTTTACTTTGCTTGCTGTAATTTGACTGCATTTCTACTAATAAAAAGGACAATCAAAAGCCATAACACATAAAAAAGTTAATAATTGTTCTTTTAAATTCCCAAATATTTCTTTACACAACATCAGGCACATTATTATTAATAGTTTCCATTATCTTGTTGCCTCAAAACACCAAAGATTTTTATCTTGTTTACTTTTAATTCATGTAGTGAACAGAATGTGAGACTCTGATCAAGTAAGTTCCTCATTTGAGTGTTTTAGCTTTGATTATAAAAGCGAAAACACTCAAGATTAAGCTTTTCACCTTCTCCTTTATAATTTTTTTTAAAATGCATTTCCCAAAATGATGCTCGTTTGTCATGTTCTTGGTATTACCACAATAAGATAGCAAAGCTGGAAATAAAATAGTTGTTTTTACTTTATTTTTCTCTCGCCTTTAGATATTCTTCTGAAAATAGTTGCTGATTAAATTACCTTCTTCCAGGTAAAGAACCGAGCTGCTCTAAATGTTGCTTGTTAGGAATGTCTCCCTCTTTCTCATCTTATTTGTGCTTGCAGGATGTTGAGGATGGTGTAGTTTTTGCTTTTGTTGTATCTTGAAGGTCTAATTCTCTTAGGGTAGCTTAATTACAAGAAAGTAAAGTTGGCTAATAATGCCACTGTAGAAGTTGTGCCTACTCTGAAACTACATAACTGTGGCGCAAACTTTATTTTCTAAAGCAGAACATTCAAAATCTCAGCAAACTATTTTGCGACGCTTAACACATTAGTTCCATCCATCTGCTACAAGTCAGTTTCTAAATCTGAACTTCATCTCTCCAGCATAGTTTCTTTGAGGAATTTTTGTCACATGTGTTTGGAAACATTGGTCTTTTTTTTACTGTTAAAATAAACCCTTCAATTTTTTTTTTTTTAGTCTTCAAATATATCTTCTCATGAAGACTCTATTTTAGAAAACCAACAGTAACCATAATTAAAATAACTCTTGTAAAAACATTTGCTAAAAGCTGTTACATTAGGTGACATTTACAACTATAAAACTTAAAATATGCTTGATGGTAACCATATTCTATATACATGCATTCTACAGAACATCTTACAGTTTGAATAGTTAGCCTGCATAATTAAACATTTAACACATCAAGCTGTTGTAGTTTGGCAGCGACAAACCATGATCTCGCCTACAGCACCAAAAACAAACACCTCTGTCCTTAGTGTCCTAATTTAGACGTTACTAAAACAACCAAAAGATTTCCTCACTTGTGTTTCTTCCCATTCCTCACCTTGTGTGGGTCTGCTTGTGACGGTGGAGGACCTCCAGCAGAACCAAAGTCAGGAAAGCATCATGTGATCTGCCAAAACTGGCTAGTGGGAGAAAACACAGCAAAGGGAGATAAATACAGATTTAATTACAGAGACGTGAAGGGAACAAACAAAGTTAATGACTGGGGTGGTATACACATGTACACCGACCAAAAGAAGCAGTCACAGTAGACAGCAAACAACATGACTGGCTTTTACCTCGGACTGTTTGCAAGCAAAACTATAGTGAAAGCCTAAACACAAGCCTCTTCTTGAAATTACTTGCATGAAGCTACTATATCAATTATCAATAGCTTAAGCATCCTTGAAGTTGACTGGAACAAAGGATTTTTATTCTTATCAGTGAGAAATTACATTTTCTCAGCTCAATAGGCCACTTGTCAAAGACTTTGCAAAAGGTCACATGGACATCCATGCAGAACAATGAGGGTACCTGGTGATGCTAGCTCCTCCATCTGCATTCTGCTTTTTCTGCCAGCAGTTTACGCCTCTTTGCTTCTATCGTTCTCTCTGCCCTCACATCTGCAGTTTCCCCAACGCTGCCAGATTCCCAGTGAGGCTCTCTGATTCTGATATTATTGTGTTTCCATTTCACTTAAACTACACATTTAGACCTGGCCATTATGCTTGCATTGCAGTGCTGTAATAAAGCACAACATTTTTTATTTTTTTTTTTTTTACAGTTAAGCCCAAACATACCTACTATATAACCCAGGAGGATTTAATATTACCAACATATGTCTTCTGACTGGAAGTTTGTAATGACTTTAATGGGCTTGAATCAGTTGAAGAAAAGTAAAGATTAGCTTGATGGCAAGAAGGCCTTCCAGGTTCAAAGGCTTGGAGCTCATCCCAAAACATAAACTGTCTAATTATTCAACATGCAATTCTGAGAAGGGTTTGAATGCAGCAGTAACAAATGCATACATTTGCACATTTTGTAATTTCTTAAATTAACCTACTCAGTTGCACTTTCCTTTTGGACCAGGGAATGTAATTTTTAATGATACACCGTATGTATGTTGAAATTTTGTCCTTACTGCACAGTATTTTATTTTTCTTTCTGCTTTATATTTAGTTTTTATTCTCTTTATGTGAACCTTCTTGCTTTGATTGCCTGTCACTTTGCTGTTGTTGAACCCAAATTTCCCCACTATGAAGGGATTTCAACTCTATTCAATTGTAAAAAATGTTTTCAATAATTTATAAAAATGGTTAATCTGGAAAAGTTAGTAAAAACTGTTTCTTTTGTTCTTTACCAACAATATTTTTTAAATGGTCTTTCACCTTCAACAGGAGCCTGTCTAAATGAGAACATATGCTTCAATTCTGATGATATTATGATTGGCCAGGGTTAAAGAGCTGGCTGAAAGTGTTAGATATTCTTATTATGCTGCTGCACAGTAAGCGTTGGATAGAATGAAGCAACTTTATGTGGATTACATGCTGGTCCTGTACCCTTGTAGCACTGATGTATATTTGCCTTGCATTTCAATGGCAAATGAAGACAGACAGCTTTGGCTAAAAAAAATAAAAAATAAAAACTTTCTACATCTCTGATAATGCAGCAAACATTATGGAATCTCTGCCTAAGACAGGCTGCAGTGGAGGGTTTTAAGATGTGAAAAGAAAAAATAAGATGCGCCATGAGTGCTGAAACTTTGAGATGCCATTTATACTGCACACGAGAGTTGCTGCAAAAGTGCTAAGCAAATTTCAAAGACCTGACAATAAAATACTTTGGTAAGCTTAACCCATGGAGTTGCTGACATGTCAAGGAGGCTGGAGTTATCTTCAGAGTATTTTAACTACAAAAAATATTGGCTAAATTACTGATTTAGAATAGAGCATTTCAGTCCTAGATGGTTAATGAATCATAAAATTTGAGAAAAAGACAAACTGATACAGTTACACCAGAAAAAAGTGTGACCCCCAAATTGGCAAGCTTCAATACATATTATTTTGCAGTTTTTGGGAGAACTGTATGGTTCAGTATAAACTCATACATCATGTGGCATTGCATACCAACCAAACACCAATTTGTTCTTTCCTTGAGGATTTCATAACTTCTTGAACACCAGGGATTTAAAGTCCACACATGGTTGACTGTAAAGAAATATTATGTGACCGATTACTGGAAGCAGATGCATACTACATTCTTTCAAATGTAGTATGCCAATTTATGTTGAGACTTAAGCAGTTTAAAATGATCTATTCTATTCTATGAAATTAACTAATGTGCAATGGTTTAAGTTGCAGCTGAAATTTTGCAAAGTGCATGTTAATAGTGCGACAACAGCTTCAACATGCAGGAAAAATGCAGCTTAAGACAAGGGAATGCTGGGTTGAGAATCACTAGCCAATCTCACCACCAACTAAGTTTCCTTTTTTTGCAGAAAAGGAAACTTTCACAAGCCTATTTATATAAATGTAACATCAGATTAGCAGCACATGGAATCTTTAGCCATTAAATAGAAGTTTATGTTGACCAGAAGCTCTGAGCACAAACGGATTTAAAAATCTTGTATATTTAGAGTTCAGTCACAAAAGTTGTTATTAATCAACTCAGTGTCTCTCGAGAACATGACATGAAAAGACACTGTTTTTCTTGAGATCTGAAAACTCATCCACAAAGCCTATGTGCATTTTTAATACATCACAAATATCTTTGTGAGACAGGCTGTCCCAAAAAGAGACTTGATTTTTGATTGCAGTGTTCATCTTGAGCTTTGCAACTCTTTAAATGGCAAAGTGATGACTTCTACTTGTTACTCTCCAGAGGCAAGGTTCAGTTCTTCAGAAGACATCAGCCTTGAAGCAAACAAAAGCTTAACCAAAAATAATATGCCACAAGCATTCAAAGTCTGTGTGTTTTTCAGCTGATGTTCAGATCTATTTCCTGCACCGAGCTCATACGTTTTTCGGGAACAGAGATGTTTGATGGTGAAAGAGAAGAGAGATGAGTTGGCAGAGACAGATTTAGGGCGACATGGGATTTGAAGCGTTTGTGGTGAACATTTTAGGATGACCATAAGTGAGCAAAACATTTATATGTATATGTGTATATATATATATACCTAAAGGAGAGATCCAAGGAACCTACTTCAAATTAGCTTTATTTACAAAATGTTTCTTTAAAATATAAATTTTCTTGCAACTTCTCCAGATTTTGCTACATAGCAAATATAAACTTTAACCAACACAAAGTGGTGGAGAGGAAATAAATTATACATGGTTTTCAAATGGTTTTACAAAAGAAAATCTGTAAGGCATGTAATGAATATGGAATATATTTCTAAATAGAATCCAACCTTGATGTTCTGTTCTGTCTCTATCATCCAGGTTATTCTCTCTATTCTCACATAGACTGTACTTTAAACTTGCTGAATTTAAAGTACATTCTTTATAAAGTACAGTCTTCAGACTCAGTTTATATAGTATATGTAGTTTCATAAATATAAGATTCACTTTTGGCAGAAAAATTGTAAATTTACAATTTCCACGCTGGTAACCCTGTTTGTACCTGTAGTGACTTAACTTTCTTACAATCAGGTCATTGCAGATTTGATTTGCCAGAAATACTTTTCCCCAGTTAGAGACAGTAAAAACCTTGACACTGAGTCTCTTAGGTTTATCTGACAGCGGAAAAATGGCTTTAGACGTACACGCAGAGATATGGTGAAAATCAAAGCATTTCCCTTTGGTAGGATGGTCCAGTCCAAGTTTAAACCTCGACAACTTTAAGAATATGAGGCAAAACCTGATCACATATATTTGTATTCCATTCTTACTGAGGCATTTTGCATAAAAGAATTCACAAAATAATTTAGTTTCCAAATAAGAATTGGTCATAAACACATGCCCTCATAGACTTTGAGCAGTATGAACCACAGTTGGCACATGTAAAAAAGGGTCTGATTACTTATGACAGTCTATAAAGAGGTTATACTGTATCAGTTACACGCATAATATATACATCTCTTTCAAAACAGAAATGTCTCTTATACTCACTTGGCAGCTCAACTTTTATACCCAGAAGTTCTCCTTATAAGGAAAATAAAACTCTACTCTCAGAGCTCTGCAAAGGTTCAGGGGTTAGGCACTGTGCTGCTTTCTTGTGGTCGTCTTTGACAATTTTCTCCCATCTGGCCATTAAATCCCTGCCAGTGCAGTCCCTACCCTGCAGAGCCCAATGTGCTTTGATAAATTCTGCCTATTATGCAGATAAATTAGTGAGCTGTTACAGCCTTGCACTCCACTATTTGGCTGGTGCCTGAGAGCAAGATGTCTGTCATTAGCCTGCCTAAATGCCATTTTATAAGCCTATCTTCTCTTAACTCACACATCCAAAAAAAAAAAAAAAAAAAATGAAATGGAAAACAAGTGTGGATGAAAATGGAAGAAGTACCAAGTAAATTAGTTTGACCCATGCAGCAGAACAAGACTTTGGTCTTGACTACATGCTCAGAAGAAAATTAGTCTGATAAGATTCTGGGATATAGGACATGTTCATTATCAGGTTCACTCACACTGTTGCAGCTCAGTGTTTCTGCCTGATTACTATTCAGGACTGCTGCATGTTTGCAAGATTTGGTCATTCATCTTTATACTTGGCATTTGCCCAAAACATCTATCTTTATTGTGCTTTGGAGAAAAACAAAATTGTGTCATAGTTCTTAAAGAAAATTAAACACAACAAATAAAGAGTAAATTCATACAGATACTCCTGGACTATTGATGCTCTTCACTATTTAGTGGTTTTTTATTGTTTTGTTTTTTTTTAACCCCAGAATGCAATATTTCATAACGTGATATTCCTTCCAATAAAAATAAAAACTATCATTAACATGTAAACATACTGTTCCTTAGAAGATCACTACATCCACAATTCCATTTAGTCAGTTTCAACAGCTCTGTTTTCCTCCTTTGCATGTTGGATAATTTCCTGGCTGCAAATCAAACAGCAAGTGTGTGAGAGAGCGCAGGGCCAGAGCTCAGGTTGTGTTTATGCAGATCAGTGGAGCTCTGGTATTCGTTCTGGCTCAATCCTGCAAACACAACAGAGTGAAACGGGTTATGAGGCTAAACCCAACTTCTGGATCACACCGGTGACTCATTAGAGCGGCTGTAAAATGACAACGTCCAGAGCAAAGAATGACACAAACTCAAAGAAGCAGCATATATTTAACTGAAATAATGCAGTTTTCATGTAGTGAAAGGTGCTGCAAAGAAGGATATTCTGGCATGTTTCTAAAGAACAGCTTCATCTATCTAGAGAAGATGACATGGTGGAGTGATAAGTCAATATATCAATGCAATTTAAAACATGAGTTATGTGTTTACACCCACACCTAACCTCAAACCAAGAGAGCATGTTGATTGGAATAGTGGCAAAATGATAATCTCTTAGTAAGAGAGACTGATGAAGTCATTTCAAGAACTCAAAATGCAGTCTAATGTTCTTATCAAAACAGTACAGCTCCCCTAGCACCCGCAGTGACACAAGAGACAGAGGCTGCTCCTGTGCAGCGAAAATCATAGTGGGAGACTTTGTCAACAAAATAATTATTAGCCATCCAGTCCAAAATAATGGCACAAAAAGGCCATTTAGATGTAATTTTGAAAGTTTGCAACAGTGATTTAGGAGAGACAGCAAACATGGAAGAAGAAGGGGCTCTGGTCAGATGAGAGTGACATTGAATTTTTTGTTGCACAATTTTTAACATACAGAATGTCATGAGCTACTTAAAAGCTTTACTGAAAAGAGATATTGAAATCATAAGTACAGTAGCCCTTCAATTCCATAGTTGGACTCAAATTCCTGTTTATTAAAGCTCTCACAACATCATCATCATCAAAATCTGTACTCCTCTGCTGAAGCTATAACCATAACAGCAGAAATTCGAATCTCGTATATGTAAAGCACAGTGTAAAATGTGCAAAATTTAGAGAACACTGCACTCCCAACCATTATATGGATACAAATCTGCAGCATGTGAAGTACATTGGCCTGCATAGTTCAAAAAGACACTCCCACATGTGCTAGTTTGGCACATGTGGCACTTTTGGCTCAAACATTTTTGCAAACACTACGTTTAGTGATTCTTAACATTTTGTGTTAATATAATGTCAGACCAGCATTCCCAGTAGTCTTTCTGCAGGGTTTACGTGTGTGTGTGTGTGTCAATTGGAGCATTTTACTATTCTTCCAAGTGTATTTGTGACATTAGACACTGATTTTGGATGAGAAGGCCTGGCTTACAGTTGCTCCTGCAATTTTTACCAAATGTATTCTACAGGTTTGAGGTTTTATAAAGATTGTCCATATTTCAAGATCTTGCTTTGTATGCTGGTCAGCAATCATGTTGGAACATCTCCAATGACTTTTTTCCACACACCTTTGTAAAAACAGTGTTCATGGCTAAATCCTTGACCTTGTAACTCATTTGGGACACTTGAATTGATTGATTTGGTTGCTTGGGTAAATACCTTTTGCAATAAAATGTACTTTAACTTCTGTTCTGGACACACAGCTTGGCCCCTAACCTGGAGAGGGCAGTCAATCTCGTTGTGTTTGTGGCTCAGGTTGTGGAGGTGGGACACTATGCAGCAGATTAATGCTATTCTGTAAGATGTTAACAAAAACATTTTTGCATGAATTTCTGCACTGTTTTTGCATGCGTTTAGTCATTTAGCACACTGACATACAGACGTCAGTTTTACCAAAAAATAACATTGTTAAAGTAATGCACCTTTGCTTCAAATCACACAGGGAGTTTTAAAAGAGGACTGAGGTGAACAGGTGAGTACAGTGTGGAGTCTGAAACAGACAGCCCCGTAGGTCACAAGCACAAAGAACTTCACAGAAACCACATGGATATGCTAATGAAGTGCTCAAGATTGACAAGCATATTTTGGCAGCTGTGCATTTGGGATGATGAACCATAGATTCCCCAAATCAATCATCACTGCAGCCTTTCCAACAGCAAATCAAGATGCCAGAAGTAGAATCTATCATGGAGAAGGGAACAGAGGAACAACAAAAAAGAGACCCCAACCAAGTACCTAACTTTTACACATCCATTCTTCATATTTTTGGCATTCAAGAAATGTTGCTTTACATCGACTTTGTCCATTTATCAAAAAGCCATGTCTAATCCTTTAATGCTGAGTTTATCCACCCTATCCTTTTCCTTTTTGTGCTTTCAAGATGCCTTTTACCAAGCAGATTGATTTTGCTTTGAGTGCTTTAAAGCAATAAGCAATAAACAAGGGGAGCTCACAGTGACTAGAGTCACATAGGCACACAAACATTTCAAATGGCTCAAAGCATTTTTACCATCATCCTTTTTTTCTTTTTCAATATCTTCTTATTTTCTCCTGTCAAGCACTCTGTCTTGTTCTTTGACCTATGTCCAGAACAGTCTGCCTGACCACACTGAGCTGAACGCTCAGACGGATATGTGATGCGGCTATGACTACAGCTCTAAGAATTTAATTAAATGATATTTGCACAAAGTGGGCACACACTATGCTTTTACTCAGCTAATTGTGTCATTTGTCTTCAGTCTTAGAGAACTGAACAAAGGAACAAAGTGTTAGATTCCAATATTCAGATTTTATTGAGACATCTTGCTATCTAAACAACAAAACTCCACTGACAGCACCCACATCCTCATATTACACTCTAACTCTCTTACATTTTAGTGGCTTATGAAGATAGTTTTAAGGAAATACCTCACCAGTATATCTCTTCTACACATCTAGCACAGCAGCAAACAAAAGGCACTGAACATACATCTTTAAGACACAGATTCCACTATATGGTATTTACATAAATGGGGTCAAAAATGTCGCACCAGTATGGCCAGATAACAATTTTACCTGCTATACTATGCTGATGCTCTGTCAACACTACTGAATATGTCGTTTGCTCACATAGCAGCGGAGATGGACATTTGATTAATTTATGTTAAATAGGTTTTTATGTTACAGAGTATTGTTGTACTACTGCAATCTAGAAGTGACATTTGTTTTGTTTATAGTCAGGTGACTATAGCTGACAATGCACACTAGACATTAACGCTCAGGATTTTTTTTTGCCCACTTTCTTTTACAGGAATGCTTCATGTCTAATGTGGTGTGTAACACCCTCATCAGGAGTTTTGAATATTTGCTTTGTAGAATTATGTCTACCTCTTGCGTCTTCGCATCTTCATTCCCACTTTACATAATGTGATATAGAAAGCTGATATGTGTTTAACATAATAATCAACTGTTAACCTCTCACTAAAGATCTTGAAGGATAAAATATTACAATGGCACAGTCAGCCTCAGTTGCTGTCATCATGTGACTTAATCTTTTGATGATTGATTTAGCTACATCAAACCTCTTATATGTTCGAATGTCTTATTTTGAAGTGGTTCTGTTGTGTTTATTGACCATTTAGGGCTGTCCCACTGGACATTTGAATTGTGGGTGGCAGCTTCTTGGACGTCTCACTTTTACGTGGTAAAGATGCTGAAATATCTGAAGCACAATTCGAGCAGAACCAAGTATAAGAGTTATTGTAAAGGTTTTTTTTAAAAGGAATCTGGTGTAAATTAAATTATCTCTTGTTCAAAGTCTAAAATAATTAGACAGTTCAAAGCCAAATTTGATACCACACTCAGAAGAAAGATCCTCTAAGACAGGGGTGTCAAACTCAATTTCACCGAGGGCCACTTCAGCATATTGGCCCCCCTCAACGGGCCACATTGA
>NW_015112936.1:0-479 GCF_001443285.1 Poecilia latipinna | reverse complement strand
TTCAGAGTACAGACCATGACACAACAGAGCCTTTGTTGACATTTGGTAAACATACTAAAACTGTTTCTGTCTGGTTTCGAACCAGAGACTTTTTGCGTGTGAAGCAAACATGATAACCACTACACTACAGAAACTCATGCTCTTTGTAGTGTTCCTGGTAGATGATCCACATTTTGTTAGAGACTAACGCCAACGATGGGCATGGAACAATATCAAATACTTACAGATCCTCTCAGAGAGCACAGTAACTTGGTGAACAAACTGCCAGACTTATGCTTGTGCCTAATTTCACATTACAGTCCATAAACTAAGCCTGGGATCAGAAAATTTGCATTGAAGATGTAATTAGCAGAGACAAATGGTTCAACAGAGACTTGGGTAATTGGCTAAAACATAAATTCAATACTTACAAATAAAAAATGGTTCAATAATAAAATTAACACATTAAAATTAAAAATATCTCTGAAATACAATCAACA
>NW_015112935.1:453139-454098 GCF_001443285.1 Poecilia latipinna | reverse complement strand
GAGAGGGGAATTTATATATATATATATATATATTAGAGGTGTGCCGATCGATCGGTCACCGATCATAATTGGGCCGATTTTCGTGAAATAATGCATGATCGGTGATGGGCGATCATTGGCTCTTGTTGCCGATACCGATCACCTGCTTCTCATTTTGCAGCCTGCCTGTGCAGCTGGTCTCCTCTTTCCTTCACTCTGCGCAAACGCGCAGCAACAAATCCTATAAGCGATGTGGAACTATGACGCACTGAGTGAATGAGGAAGTTTGCGTCTTGCGGCGGAAAATTGAAGCACGTCAAAATGCATCAACACGACGAATCTAATATGGCATAAAACAATGCCATACCTGACGGAGTTTGGCTACATCGAGGCTCACTGCAGTAAAAATGACATATGGAGGATCAGATAGCAGGTAAAGCAGCGCACAGCAACAAACACTCACCCGGATTAGCATGACGGTCAGAAAGCTAAACAAATAACCTGGAAAATTATTTAAGTCTTCGAGCTGCGATGTAAGACGCTGGTTCTGCTCTCGCTGTTGAACCGCTGCTACGCTACAGGTAGTAATATCTGACAGACGGAGCGCCGCTTCTGCTCCACCTGGTAGTGACTCTCTGTGCTGCGTTTGAAACTGTTGGGGGGGGAATTGCCGCCGACGACACATTCGCGCTTTTAGATGGAGATAGATTTTTACTCAGAATGCAAACCGTGAGTGAAACGGTGACTNTGAAGGGTGTTAAAATCATAAGTGCTCTGCTTCAAACATATTTATATAATCTAAAATATCCCATTGTGTTTCATTACCGGCTCATTTTGGGAAGCTGGACTTTTTTCTCTCAACCATGTGTCCATAAAGAAATAACTGGTTGACTTTAAACTCTACCTGGTCAAAGTAACAGTTCAGTTTTTAATCACTTATCAAAATGGCACCTCTTAAGCAAAAAAAAAAAAAAAAAAAA